>NW_010120565.1:32936-71858 GCF_000699245.1 Pterocles gutturalis
AAATTAATGTGATGAATTTATTTATAAAATATTCTCATCAGTATAAAACTTTAAAATTAAAAACAGTTTAAATGGAATAGTCCGTAGGCTACCTGTGGTTGTTGACTCTGAGTGCTTGAGCAATTTTGTGTGTGAATCTGTGTGTGTGAGGAATGGGATTTCTTTGGCAAGGGCAACTGAGGTCAGTTTCTCTTCCTCTGCCTCTGACTTTGACCATGAATCTGTTGATGTAAATATCTGAGGAACTGGGTGCATTGATCCCAGAGGCTGTGTGTAGCAAGTCACACTGTGGCATGACCCTACTTAGACATCTGATGAAATTTGCCACCTAAACCAACATTATTCTGAGTTATATGTGACCTGGATTAGCATCATAAGAATTGAGAGAGGCAGCCCTGAAATGTTTGAATTACAAGTGGCACTGCTTGATACCATGCCAACAACCCACAGCAGTGAGCTGCCAGGCTGTTGCCAGACAGGGTGCAAGCACTCCCGTTTCTGTGCCTGCTCCAAACATATGGAGAGCAAAGTGACGGTGAGAAAATAACTTTAACACACAGCATTTCTCTGCATAAACATATCTAGGAGCTAGTCACTCACAGTTTGGGAGGATGAATTCTGCCATGGGAGAGAGAAGACATTCTGTGATAATAATTTTGGTGAAGTGGTTTTGCTTTAAAAACTTTTACTGCATTGCAGCCATTAATAATGAAGAGTAGTAAGTGTAAACTATTGCAGTCATTACAGATCAGTAATGTATTTTGTGCAAGGAGTAACCAGTTAAATCTCTGAGTTGAAAGAAAGGCATGGCCCGTATCATTGCAGAGTTTAAACTGGAGATAAGCAGTTACAAGGGTTCTCTGATGCATCAAGTTGTGTCTACTGCCAAATAACTGGAGTCTGGTGTCCTGGTTTCTTCCTAGACTGTCCAAGAATCACTTCATTTTCCTGGCACAATGTAGCAGTACTGCAATTCTCCCTCTGGGTCTGGGCACAAGGCTCAACCCCAGTTCGTTTGCAACAGCCAGGAGAAGGGAAGGTGCCGCAGCCTTCTGATGAGGTGAGCTCTGCCACCCATCCTGGGAGTGACCTTCAGCACCCAGAGCCTCGTGGGCCACTGCTATCGCCTGTACTCCAAAGGTGATTAGAAATGAGATTTTATGGTGTCCAAAAGACTCATTCAGACAAATCAGGAGACTTTTGAAAGAAAGGCTGTGGAATAATGCTGCTCCAGCTTTAAAGAGATTCTTGGGCATTTTAAACTGTTTTTTGTTACTCCACCAAGTGTTCAGTGGTATTAATATTTGAATTCCTGCCAAATGTGAGGTTTTTTTCGAAGCTCAGGGGTAGACATCAGGCAGTGCTGAAACAGGTACAATCAGATATTTTTGTACTTAACTGTGCCGACTAGAACTAGGACAAGGACCATGACTCAAAAGCTTAGCAGAACTTTTATGCTTGGAACAGGTTAATCTTCAATAAAGTATCATGTTTAACCATTTTTAAATAGTTACAGGTAAGTCAAACATTTGCTGAATCACAATAGAATAGATTTGTGGGGTCTTTTTAAGGTTTGAACACATGCCAACAATTGGGAAAAATAGATCTTATAAAGTTTCAGAAGAGTTTCTTTTGTCACAAAACAAAGCTGTTTAGAAGAACAAGTTACACTTCCACGTTCCAAAAGAAATCTCATTCCTGTGTAAACTAGCTCATATCATTTCCAAGCAAATCCCTTAGCTCTGGTTTATTATCAGCAAGTCTTTAAAGTTGAAATTTTTAAAAACCCAAACAAAACTAAATGATACCAGAGGTCTGTAACTTAAAACACAGATGTGCCTGTTCGCTTCATCTGACTGGCTGATAACATTTATCACATATGGTAGTTTGGTTTTTTTCCTTTCTTATGCTTCCAGAGCAAGGAGATAACTTTGCAAATATAGTTCCAAAGATCTGTAATAAAGATTTGCATTTTACTAATGTCAGTATAAAACAGGAGTAATTCTCTTGGAACTCTTGGAGAGGTGTAGACATAAGGAAAAAACCTGGGTTATAATTTCTAGTGAGCACTTCACTGGAGTTTCCATGAACATGTCTTTATTCATTTTCCTCACGTTATGGTTGATGCATTATAGCAGTCAGTGACAGACAACGTTGTCCAAATTTTTGTCTCATAAACAAAACTTAATAAAAAAAAGGCTGAGCAAATTTGAAGGCTCAGATTTATGTCCCATTACGTGATGTACAGTGATTGCATGTTGCTGACCTTGGCCCTTCTATTAACTTCAACACAGAAGATTGCTTGCAACAGAGCAAAATAAAATTTGTGTGGTCTGATGCAATATTCCCACATCCACAGTTCTTCAGCTGTGGTGGGTACAGTGTGGGAGGCAGGTCCAATAAAAGCACTGCTGGCAACAAATTGTATTAAAGGCTTGAAAATTTGGATGACAAGCCCATATACATAAACATACAGGCACACATGCACGCACATTCCCTCTCAATGTCTCTGCTGTTCATGGCAATGTACCCAAAGCAGATGTGCTGCCAGCTGTGCTTTCAAAAGTAGCTGCCCTTTGGTGCTACAATTTCCTGCAGCAGTGAACAGCCCAGCTGAAGTCACAAGGGGGAAGATCCCCTTAATTCCCTAGAAAACAGTCTGCCATTAACTTCTCCAGTTTGCTCTCATTTACTACAAAACAGGCAAAAGGATGTCTGGTTTTTACCTCTGCTTGTTCAGATTTGGAGTCTTAAATAGTCTTGCAACCATTCATATTTGAAAGTATGATATTTTTTGCAATTTAGCCTTATGTGTTATCTCTGCTAGGAGCTTCACAATTCTTTGCTGCTTTTTTCTGAATCTTTAAAGTTTTGTCAACAGTACCATGAATATTTCTTTAGGTCTGATGTTCAACAACTTGGAGACCATAGATCAAGTAGTAAAGGCTGTTAGACTTTGTATATTGGCTCTGGTTTTTTTTGTGGCTTTATTAATACAGCCATTTCCTTTTTGAATATGAATGAACACTCATCAGTGGGTATTCATTACGTTATTTACAATGATTGCCAAGTTCATTTTGACTAAACAATTTCCAACCTTAAAAGAATATCTTTGGGTAGTAGTTTATACTGAATACACCTGACTTTTTCTGAATTTTTCCACAGTAAAACAGTGCAAAATAAAGCATATAAAGCTAAGCTAGATAACTGGAAGCAAGATTGAAATGGGGGATGCAGGATAAATTTACTGCAGTGATATAGGCCCGCATATCCGAAAGGAAAATGTACATGAAATGCAATCTAAGCTTCCGATCATATGGAGAACATATTAGTTACATGTAAATGGAGCCTGAAAGAAAGCGAGCTTACTTTGACACCATATACTCATTCCTCACTTTGTTTTGATTTTAGAAATTACAAGTATAGAACTAAAATATTGGACCACATATATTCTATACGCTCTGAAACCTTTACTATGAACTTTCTCACTTGCGAAAGAATGCACCTAACACTTCATAATGATGAATACACACTTGTGGCTCTGTTTTCAGTCTCTCTGTATCTTGGGCAAATAAATCAGTTTACAACATGTCTAACTAATAATTAACATATAGAGAGTCTTCCTAGAAAATCATAGTCTGCAGCTTTCTGTTCAGATTTCTCTCTGAATGTTAACTGAAGGTATTACATCTATAGTAAATGAACATTTACTGATAAATTGAGCTTCAAAAAAAGCTCCTAAAGGCAGAAGAATGTGGCTCAAAAGTCAGATATTGCTCTTATATTGCATTACAAGTGCAGTTTGGATGGCAAAACAGCTTGACTCTAGAAGAAATTTCCCTCGAGGACTTTACTCTGTTGAAGAAGGCGGTTCTGAGAAGTGGAGCAGGCTAAAAAGGAGTCTGTACCCGGGAAGGTCCTGCAGGGTACGAGGCTGTTGTACAGGAAGAAATGATGACTGCACCTTTAACATCATTTCCAGAGCAGCTGTATGTTACTGTGACCAGTTCTGTGCCTCAGGTTCTCCTGGCCCTGTGGACTGTTGTCCTGACTACTGGGATGTCTGTGACCACCCTGTTGAGCCCACCAGGTCAGATGAGCCTTGGCTGCCTCCAGCATCGGGTAGGTATAGAAAAAATGCTCAGTTAGCATTAGTGCATCATGAAAAAAATATACTTGGCAGTAAAATTACTGATTAATCTTTAGAGTGTGTACATCCTAAAAATGTGACTAAAGACATAGTGGACAAAGATGCTGAGTATGAAACTGAAGTCAGAATTATGCTTGCTGTTATTTCTTTGTCTTCAGGGACATATTTTTGGTGTTGGTTAGGTCATATTTCTGTCGGGTAAAACCTTTATTTTATGTGAAACTTCTCAGAGATAACCTCATTGGGTCAAAATTAGTGTAATCTCAACAATTTCAATAGAGCTTCACAGATTAACAAGAGATGAACAGCAAGATCTAAATTTTTGTATCCATCAGTACAAATACACCATCAAGAAAACTGAGTGTTATCCTGAATGATACTGCTCTGAGGTATCCTGCAATGGTTTTGATCCAGCGTAGCGTTCCTGTGGGACATTATTTTTCCTGTGACAGCTCAGGTGCAGGAGAAGGTGAAGGGTTGTGGTTAGAACAAGGATTTCTGTCGTATTTTAGTTTCTTACCAGTTAGTTTGTAGTGGAAGTTCCTCCAGGACTACTCTAAACTCAGCCTATTTTTTTTTGGAACTAGAGATTGCAAAAAATTGATCTACAAACAGCTGGTCCTCCCTTGGTTCCTGCATAGGCCAAATCTCTGCTGGTGAGAAAAATTTAGAATTGTGAATTTTAATACTATGTAGTTTCTTACTATTGTAGACCAAATCTGGCTGAAAAAGTAGAGACTGTACCAAACCTTCAAAAGCCTAAAATCTACAAAAATACTGTCATTACTTTTTAAAATTAACTGTTTCTTTGCAATAACCCTGCTGCTTGCATTCCAGCGCTCAGACTACAAGCTCTTAAGCCAGGCATGCAGACAAAATCTGATAAGTGGGAGTGACAGAAATGCTGTAAAACAAATTTGATTTTCCGATATGTTTCTAATCACCTAAAAGAATGTTGTATGATTTGTGTAAATAAGGACATTTGTTTCGTATTTCTTTGGTGCAGTGGAGTATATTACTTCCAACAGATAGGGGGGTTATTGTTGTAAGATCTACATAAACATTTATCAGCATTTCTGTTCCAGAGCTGTCAGCCTGCAGGTCTAGTTTGGCAAACTATTTCATGGAAATGTATCACTGCAAAACCAGCAGCAGTTTGCCGTGTGGGCCCTGTCATAGATCTATCTCTAAAAGCTAAAAGTGTAACAGCAGGGTTAGATAAGGGAATAGGTGAGGGGTAATATTTTTACTGCCTTTCTTAATCCAATTTTTTGCATGTGTGTTCACTGTTTTGTAACTCCTGGACTGTACATACCTGCCAAAGGCAGCAAACATTTACTCTATTCAAGCACCTTTATTTGTCCTATAGGTGAGCTTTTGTCTGTTTTTAATACCTCATCTCAAAACACGATCCTTTTTTTCTGATTGTTAGAGTGCTTCCCTGATGGAAAGTATGCAGCTTTTTAAAAAACTGTATATTGGATATTTGTTATGTAAGTAATTTAAAGGATAAAAGGAGACTAATAAAGCAGTCAAAATGCAGCAGGAAAAAAAATAACTCTGAAGGAACTTTCTACAACTGGAATGTCTGAGGAACAGGGAAGACTGAATCTAATTGGAAGGAAAAAATGTAGAAACAAGAATGACTGAATGTCTGAAGATTAAGCAAACTACGAAGCACTTCTAGAAATTACATAAATATATTAGCCAACTTTCAGTAACTGGGACTACACTTCTGCCTTTGGCTAAGAATTATTTAAGCTCTAGAAGACCACATACACCAAAGTACTTGATCTTTTGCTTGCCTGTGGTTTTGCTCTCAGTGCTTTCTGAGTCACATTTCTTTAAATAAACCAATGAACTGAAGTGCTTTACATGGGCCGGAGTGAGCAGCAGTAAAAACCGCTCAGTGCTTTTTTTCTGGGTCCCCATCTTTCACTGACTTAGTGCACGGCAGCAGTAACCTATGCTGTGACTTCTTTCATGGGTGTGCATCATGCTCAGGGGCATTCTGGATTTAACTATGTTTGACTCTGCCTTTGTGAACCCAGCATTCAGTACTTTTCTATGGCCTTCCTGCATAGTTTCAGAAGAAACCATGTATGTTCCTGCCTTAGATACTGAATAGAAGCTCTGGATTTATGATTATTATTATTATTGTTATTATTATTGTTATTACTACTTCTGCTACTATTATTTTAATTTTTATTATTATAAGAACTGTTAGAGTTTTATATATTGACTGTTATTGTTTGTTTTATCTTTTTGTTTCAATTACTCTCTCTGGTGGTTCAGAAAGCCCTGTCAGAGTCACCACACTGAACCTCACCGTCGTGGTGGTATAGAAGTGACATCCAGAGAGTTTGCCAATTGCTTTTACACTACACGGTCAGGATCTGGCCTACAAGTGGGTAAACCTGGAGAGATTTCACTGACAGAAGTACTTATATCAGTACTGGGGGAAAATAAAGGAAGAGCTGTAAAGGTATAGGAATGCTGAGCTTAGAGAGATAGAGAAGTCCTCTATCAAATACTCTTCCTTCCAGTCATGATTTTTCACATCATATAATCCCATTCATAAAGTCATCAGGATGCATCTTCAAATTAATTAATTTCCCACTTAATATATTAATATTCCATCCTAAAATATGTATTTGTTCAGAAAAATCATCACTCGATTTCTGTTTTATACTGGGTTTTGGAGAGTATATGAAACATACAGTTGATCTGTCTGCTTTTCAAAGAGGAATTAAATTGGTGAGGAAAAAGAGTATGCTACAATAGGTTTGGAATAGTTATAAGTTTTTAAAATTTTATAATTGGAAAAACTTATTTCTATTATAATTGTCAATTAGAAAATTATTTTTGTTAGAAATGTATTATTTTTAAGTTTATTACTGGAAAATAACTTTATTTGAAGAATTATTTTTATTTACATGTAAGATAGTAATTTTTCAGTGGATGTTTCGAATCTGTTGCTGATTTTACTTACTATGAATTTTAATGTACCCAGTAAAAAGTTAAAATACATCAAACTCTTCATTACTTGCAAGAAATTGGAAACAGATGTTGCCAACTGTCAACTGAATAATTTACTCATACTGCATACAACGAATTAATTCAATAGTAGCAAGAGTTTTGAGTTAATTCACCTCAAAAATGATTTTTTTTTTCACACATCTATGTGTTATGTTGGCAGGTTGTTATAAAGATGGACGATATTATGGAGAAGGAACAATAATTAAAGACAACTGCAATTCCTGGTAATGTTTCAGAGAACAGCAAATTGAATTTTATTTTACATATGTCATGAAACAGAAATTAAGGTAGTGAGCATCCTTAAATTCATATTAAACATGTAATCAAATCAGTATGGCTGGAAGAGTAGAGCTGTGTTAAGGTGTTGTAGAACTAGATTATAGCCAACTTAGAAGAATGGCAAGAAGTCAATGGGTTTTCTAATCAAGATACGAAAATGAAAGTATTAAAGTCTCCTCCTCACTGGCTGAATTCTGTTTGTGATCAGTCAATTTGCTAGCTCTGACCTGAGTCTGAATGATTTCAGCCTAGATCTGGGCATTGACCTGAATGTATAAAACCCAAATATCAAAGTTTAGGGCATTATTTTAGTACGTCTCCCTCTGTTTCTTTGGCACGAGTGATGACACCTTACATTGCTTCATAAGGGAAGAATTACGTAGGAAAGAGATGAACTGTTTGAGCATCTCTTTCTCTACCTTGGGACAGGGCAGAGAGTGCAGGCAGGGTAGCTCTGCTGCTGGCCCTGACAGTCGGCTGCCTGAGCTGCCTCCCTGCTTTGTCTCTCCAAAAACCAGCCCTTCACCTCCAGCCCGGGGCAGCGTGGGGGGCTTCAGCAGCACCCAAACAGGGCTGGGGCCCCCACTGCCCTAACCTGAGCCCAGGATCCTTGGACCAAGCTGTCTACAGCTACATGGCTCCTTTCTGGGATTCTGGAGTGAAACTTCATCAAAATATCTCATTTACAGGACATTGCCTTTTTTCCCCTGGTTTGGTCTCACAAAGATGGAAGCAAAACTTTTCAAATATGACCTTTCCTACAAGCTGTAAACCTTTCCACCTTGTTCCAATTAGGTTTCATCAGGTAGCGAAGCACGAAGCAGCAAGAAGTAGCATTGCGTTTTCATAAGTACTATGTGACATTTACGCTGTTTACGCTTTTTTCCTCCATCTTCCTTCTGCTGTTAAAGTGCATTGTTTTCCTTTGACAATTCATTTTCTGCTCACTGATATTCTTGCCCTTTCAGTAAATGCTTCCAAAGTCTCTGGAAGTGTTCAAAAGAAGTATGTCTTGTTCGCCAAGACTTAATTCAGCACATCAATTCTGGAGATTATGGGTGAGAACACTTTTATTTTAAGGTTTTGTTGTAAACCAATGTATTGCTCATTGTATGTACATGCAAATTACAAATTATGCAGTCCTCCCCACCCCTTCCCTCTTCAATTACGTTATAGCAATTTGACAGTAAATGTGCATCTGTAAAACTTTTCTAAATCTCTGGCAGATTACAGAGGTTTAAATGGAAAGATACTGAAAGTCTCACGCTGGTAAGAGTGGACATTGCATACATCTACCTAAAACATTCTCCAAATTTAGTACATTTTTTTTTCTCACAAAAGGCTGTTTAGTCACCTTCCCTTATTCTTTATTTATTACTGGGGATAAATATTTAAAGTAATTTTTTCTCCTCCTTCAAGAGCATTATTCCACAATTACACAACACAACTCTTAGGTTGTGTTGGAAGAGCAGAGGATAGGCCAAATGGGGACCAAGATATCAAAACTTTGTGGGGCTCAGTGTTTTTCTTGCTACCAGTTCTTGTTCCCCCCAGGCAGTGCAGAGGGATTAGGGACACCCCAGTACCGGAGCTGTGTCTTGGGAGCCTGCTGGCTGTTTACACACAGAGATACAGGGTTGCCTCCCTAGGAGATGAGGTACTAGATTCACCAATAAAGCCTGCCCAGATTTCAAGCTGTCACTTCATGCTTAAACATTTTGCACTTCATGGCAGACATTCAAACCAAGTGAGTTGGGACAGACAATTCAGTTCAGCACCTGGAGCCCTCCAGCTGTCTCTTGTCTGGTAAACAGTAAGGTTTGCCACAGGGTGGTTAAGCCCACCTGAGCTATCAGTCAGCTTCTGCAGGTGCTTGCCCTCTTCACTGACTACAGGTAGACCAAGAGCAATGAGGCTTCTCATTTGGGCAGTATGAATCCCACCTCCTTGTTCCTCAAACACAGGCGAGAAAGGAAAAAACAGGTAAAGATCTCCCTTGTGGCTCAGCTCTTTTCCAGTAATAATAAATTTCAGTGTGTTCCAAATGTGTATGGCTGCAAGGTATTTTTTTTCTGTGGTGCATACAGTTTGCAGGGTTAACTCTACAATCTGAGTCTAGTGTACCTGAGAGTAGGGAGGGAACAGTTAAAGAGTTATGGGAAACCCTTTCTCTCAACTGGGCTGCTAGTGTAAAACTCAGGCAGAAGGTGTCAGCTGGGCTTTCTACTGGGTCTAACAGTGTCTCACTGCTGGTGCACCAGAGCTTGAAGGCAATGTAACTCACTAATGAAGCTGCTAGTTCTCTGTGGGCATCTGGTCTGAAGCATAATTTGAGCACAACCTCCAGACAACAGTAATTGTTTTGACTGAGCATCTTGTTTTCCAGTAGTTCTCTGAAACATTGCATGCTCATCTCCTGCAAGCTGACATGATGCCAACCTCAAATCACCGCTTTTCGTATACTGCTGTGTTGCTCCATCCCGCACTCATTTGCGCTGGAAGAGTCTGTACTAAATATTTTCTCATGTGTACCGAACAGAAGTCTTTGAAATGCAATTTGAAAGATTTATTTCTGAATGTTATTGTAAGTGGTGTTCTTACAAGGGAGCAAGGCATTAATGTGAGCAATATCTCTAACCTTGATTTTGTTTATTTGTTTTCTGTCTGTGAGGAAGATGGAAAGCTGACAACTACAGTCAGTTCTGGGGAATGACATTGGAAGAAGGTTTCAAAAAGCGCCTGGGCACCTTCCCTCCTTCTCATTCCTTGCTGAATATGAGAGAAACACCAGTAAGTGTCATGTACAATTATTTTTTAATAACTTTATCACATGGAAAAATAAATGTGTGCATTTATAAGATTATGATTCAGGAATTTAACACTGAATGCTTCCATGTTGAATATGAAGCTCCAAGAACAGTTCTCCAAGCCATAGAGTGTGAGGTCCTGTTGATGGAAAGCAAACAAAGAAGAGGAAAAGCAAACGCTAAGCATCGAGAAGCTGTGCACCACTATTAACTCATCATTGTAGATCACTGGTGTTTGAAATCTTGGCTTCTTTAGGATGGTTCCATACTGTCTTGCTCTGTTTGTGAGTCATTGGGTTGTGGCCCAGATTGGCCAGCTTTCTCAAAATTGCACTATGGAGGGTTGTTGTTACGGTTTTACCCCTGGCTGGCAGCAAAATACCGCAACAGCAGCTCGCTCACCCTCCCCTCTTCTGGGGTAAAGGCAAAAGAGACTTGTGGGTTGAGATAAGAAGAATTTCGTAACCGAACTAGAATATAAGAGCAAGCAGCTGACGGAAATGAAGCTTTGAAGTTTTCCTTCTATGATTTGCTAGACTCCTCTTTGCAGCCAAAGGAGGATACATTTCAATGGAAGATGGCAAGTCAAAATAAGACAATGACATAAGAGTTTAGTGCAATATTCAGTAGGTATCTGCCACAAATTGCCAGTGAACTGCATTGAGGCTCGAGAGAGTCGGTGTGGATTTGTTGTTGTTGTTGTTTTTTTTCTTTGAGGAATACAGTGTGATGCAGAAGCAAAATGTGGATATCATGTACCTAGCTCAGCGATTCACATCTGCATTACTAGATATGTAGCTAGGTGAGAGAAATCCACCCAGAAAAATAAGAAAGGGAAGGTTACAAGAGATTCTTTACAATATTTCCTCTTTTCCATTCAGTTTGGGGTAGCTGGCCACTCAGTGGTCCTGCTTTATGTCCAGACTACTGAATCATTGTTATTAAGCATTCTGGGCCTTCTTTGACTGCTACAGTACTTATGGCTTTTGTTCCACTGATGTCCATTTCTCATGCATATTTTCTCTGTCTGCTCTCTTTTTCTGAAACCTGTGAGCCACAACCCAACTACCTTTGACCATGCCAGACACCTGAGGAGCTTCTCCAGCAATCCAGCTTTGCACATTTATGCATTTAGCCCTCAGGAACTCCTACATGTTGGAAGCCCAAGCTTTGTGCAGGATTCTAAAAAATCTTTCTCTCTGATTACAAAAGCTAAAAATATAAAAGAATAATAATCTCTGTATGACTTTCTCAGCTTCTGGAGAATTCTTTGAGATTGCAGAAAATTGCTCTGAACTCTACATGAGCCTGTCTCCTACCTACGGCTTCTCTTCAGAGTTAGAACTTTCTTGCTCTTACCCCAGTGGTTTATCTCTTAGATTGTCTTGATGTAAAAATATTTTTCTCTGAAGCTTCCTGTGAAGCTCCAAATCTCCCTGATTCTGTCCCCGTCTACAGTTTTCTAGAAGAACATAATCTCTTTCGTGTCCTTGTTCTGCCTTAGGAAATTTCATATCTGCCACTTCACAAAAGCATAAGAAAAAAGTTTTCTTTACTTGCAGCCAGCTACATATCTACCTTCACTGCACAATCCAGCAGTTTCATAGCATGTAGTGGGCTCAATGGGAGTGCATTGACAGATTCTTCAAATTGTCAAACCAATGGTAGCCATGGTATTAACTTCCAGGCACTTTTTAAGATAAGTATCTTACCAGGTTTTTTAGACACTTGCCCCTGCTTCTCCTTCCATGAATAGTTTTCTGTTCATGATATTTTGTGAAGCATACTGACATATTTACAAAGCCCTAAGTGATAAAAAACAAATGAGTTTTCATGAAAGTGTTTCCATTAAGCTTCACCTGTAACTAGGTGACAGCTCAGAAGAAAGTAAAAAGATATGAATAATGAAATTCAGAAATAATGGCTTTTTAATATTTTCCAGAGACATTCTCCAGACCTTAATGACTTGACCTTTAAGTGACTTTGTTGAGGACTAATTCACCTGCAGGCCAAAGTACTAGTTACTTACTGTGGATAAATTGGGAGTAATTAAATATTCATGTATGCTCTGGGATTATTAATGCCTTTTCTATTTTGCAAGTGAGAAAACTGCAAGTCATTTGCCCAAACTCATATATTTAGTTTATAAAAATGCTACAATTAGTGTTCAGGAGTTTTTGGCTCTGTCTTGTGCTGATCTGATTAAAAACTGGTAGATTTGCTAATGTAGCAAGAAAACCATAGCTACCCATTCATTAAATGCAACTCTTTTTAACTCTTTTTTTTTCTTTTTTTTTTCTTTTCTTTTTTTTCACTTTAAATAAAAACGAGCGTGCTACGGTCTACTGTTTGGAGAATAAATTACAGTTTCTGGTACATAAATTCTGCTGTTCTGATGATTTTCTACTGTCTTTTGGGGATGCTTGAGAAAAGCATTTTTGTGTAGAAGGGGCTCCTTACTCAATTGCTTAGAAAAAAAAGATTCAAGAATATAAAGCCCTTCTATGTTAGTCAATTTACATCTACAGCAGAGTCGTAGTTCTCAGCAGTGTTGAAAAGTTTGGTTGTAGAGCTGAGCTGAGTTATTTCTTTGACTGACATATCCAACTACAAATATAGCTTTGTAACAGTACTTCAAAATAAACGGTGTGGTAGACATACATTTAATCTTAGGAAAAACACAAATTTCTTGAAGTTTCTCGTAGAGCTTTTAAAAGCTCTGCTGTTAATAAAAGACTATACCTGCTCAATAAGGTGATGCCTGTGTCTGGAAGGGTAGTTTAACATGGTGGCACGTTAGAATATCTAAAAGAATGGTATGGAACAAGAACTAAATGTGAACTCTCTGCTGCAGAGTGTGGCTAGACCTGAACACAGACCAACAGCTAAATACACCACTAAAACTGTTGTGACTCCTGACAAAGCTGAAGCTCCCAATAGTGTCGTGTGTTATCTGAGAAGGCATTTTGAAAGTGTTACTTACTGCAAGAGATAGTGTAATAACTCTTGAAGTTCTATGTAGGACAAAAATAACCACCATGCCTTTAAAACACATTGTGGTAGACATCTGGTGGTATTCTGTCATAACACAGTTTGGCAAGAGGTACACTGCAAAGGTGAGGTCTGCATCTGATGGCAACAAGGTGCTCGCCTAAGTGCCATCTTTCAAGAAAATGGAATACATAGTTCAGTAATAAGGCACCATTTTGGGTTAAGTATCAAAGAACTCATAAAGACAATGTGAAGGTATACAAAGCACATGAGCTGTTCCTTTGACATGTGGCATTTCATACCAAAAAAGTTCATCAGCTGTAAATCTATCTACCTCTTGCAAACTGAAGGTTATGCATGCCCATATCTTTCATTTAAAAAAAAAAAACCATTGCTTTCCCTCACAAAAAACTATTTCCACATTTGCAAATTCAGTAATCTTCAGCCTTTTTTTCTCTGATGGGCCATGTGGCTTTTCTGAAGATGTCATAGCTGAAGTACAAGTGTTCTTGTATATCCAGTTACCTTCCTGCTTTGGCTGGACTGCTAGCTTCACTGAAGAGAATACATATGAAGGTTTAAAAATAGTTTGCTAGTCATTTTCCTGATTGCATTGTGCTGTCTGGTGCTGGTCCATGGAGTACACATTGCGAAACAATTGTCTAGACTTGGTATTTGTCACAGAACAGCAGCACTTCTTAATATCAGGGTAGCGATTTCTCAGACAAAAAGCTAATGTTTCTGGCTGCAGGTCAATCCTGCATTTCTAAATGACAAGGCTGAAGGTTAATAAGGGATTTGCTCTGGGATTTACAATATGAAGCTATTAAATACATTGGCAGTAGTCTAGGAATACATAAAGTAACACATTGTCTCAGACCAAAGATCTATTCAGAATTTTGTTTTTCTCAACTGACTCATTTGTAGCATTGTAAGTGGTCACTGCCCACACAAGAGTGCTGAACAACCTTTGCTGAATTTTACTTGTTTGCCAGTTGATAGTGAGCAAAAGAAACACTATTTGTCTGGGATTTCACTTGTATGACTCATCTTCAGAGTAAATCTTGTGCTTGTGCTTGCTCATTAATAATGAACATGATGATAATTTAGCAAGATATTCTTTTAATTAGCTGTTGCTTTCTCTGTGTCATTTGAGGTTTTGAGTCCCATGTGTCTAACAAGCTTTTTGAAAAAGCAGACTTTTGAAAGTGATGAATGAAAATATTGAGATTAATATTTTAGCAAGATTTAAAAGATTACTGTCTTGTTATGGGCAGAGGTAAAACTTTCCAAAGCAGCTAAGTGACTTAACAGCTTGCAGTGTACCTTAATGGTATTTAGGACTCCCAGCCTGCATCTAACATAGTGAACCTAGAAGCGCTTCAGTGTTACTGGTTCTGGGCATATGCACAGACTCTATCAACCTGTCTCTTGTGGCTGTATCCCAATCTGATGTCAGATATGCACCAGAGGTACAACCTTTTTTCTTCCTTACCCACTTCTTCTCAGCTGTGGGTTTTGTGTGGGAAATCCAGGTGTATAAGCTGGATGGAGGCACCACTGTTTCCCAATGTACATGACAAAGTGATCTGGATACAGCCGAAGTGGTAAAGTTCAGTTCTCTAGAGTCCTGAAATAGTTCGAAAGAACTGGCCTCAAGTGTTTAAATCATCTTGGGAAATGTTATGTAATCTTATAAGTAATTTATAAGTCACAATTTAGAAAAATGATGCAGCAATGACACCCAGAATTAGAAGACTAAGTAAATCAAAGTAAAATAGAGGAATTTGAGCAGGGTAGAAGCCACTGTGCTTCAGGGTATGAGCCTGCTTTTAAGAAAGAAGTAGTAGTGAATGTTTTGCTTAGGAACAGATTATTTTATTTCACCTATTGTGTTTTCCTCTGAAACAGATGTTATCAAGGATTGTTTGAGAAAAACTGATAGACTGGATGGACTAATACTGCAATTCTCTGTGGCCAGTCCTATTTCTCTGTGCAGCATAAGAAATCATTCTATAAAGTCCAACAGTGAAAAAAAATGAGTCAATGGTTTTGATATGTTGAACACAGAGCAGATTATTAACAGTGGTACTGGATGATTCTTGCATATGCAGATATCCAAGAGGATATGTATTAAGGCTGAGAGATGAAGATGCCAAAACAGCTGTCCAAATGGCTTTAGTGAGCAAACCATGAATTCTCATCAACTGAACATCAGATTGCAGAGCAGAAGGAAAATCACTGGTTTTAGTTCTGGTATGAGAATGAGAATAAGTGCTGCAGATTGAAAAACCTCTGTGCAAAAAACAAATCAATGATACACTGGGCTGATGCCTACCTCATGGAAACTAAAATTTCCTACCTACAGCCACATGTCAAGGAGAATAGAGCAACACGTACTTCACTGCTATTTGTAGCAGAAGTGTGCTCTTTCCAAAAATGCTAGCTGGGTCATAGTAGGAATTGTTGTTTGAGGTAAAAATCAGAGAGAAGCTGGACAGGTTATTCAGGTTGGCATTTGTGGAGCTCAGCTTCCCAGCTCAGCAGGTGGAGTGCCAGAACTGCCCTGTGCTCAGGGGGTACACAGGATCCAGCCACGGGGTGAGCGCCAGAGGGATGCTCGGGAAGCCACAGGTACCACTGCTTTAGGTTTCCTCAATTTAAAATTTAACAATTTTAAAAAGAAAATTAGGGTAAAATTTAAGACAAAAGTAGGAATTGAGACATATACAGACCTCCTACGTTTTGTTTTAGGGAAACTCACCTCCAGAAGAAAAATTTCCTGCATTTTTTGCAGCCACTTACGCATGGCCTGAGTGGATTCATGATCCTCTGGATCAACGAAACTGTGGAGCATCCTGGGCTTTTTCAACCGCAAGTAATATTAATTTTTTTCTTCTTTTAAAAAATATAATTGATGTTAGATGTGTGATGAGAATTTGTAGTGATTAGTAAGGAAGTAATTTCAGGTTGCTGTTCACTTTTTATCAGCAAATAGGAATATTTAAAATTGCTACAGCTTTCCCTCTAAGTTGTTCCAAAGTCTGAAAAAGGCAATCTAAGCTGTAGAGCTTTTTTTGCTTTTCGTGAGTTTGTGTAACATAGAGAGATTTTTCGGTGACAGAAAGTAGAAAATAAACTGACCAATGCCCTTTAGTGTAACTGGTAAAGTAACTTTAAAAGATCTACATCCCTTGCTTGCACATCTGTGCGCTTGACTTGAAAGCTTAAAACAGATGGGCTTTATTTTTTTATACATATATATATTTGTGCATTTGCCATTGTCCAACCCTTGCTATTCAAGTAAATTAAGTATAATATTTTCAATAGTTTATGAGAAGAAAACCCCCAAAACTGCTCAGAAATTTGTGAAATAAACTGTTTTCAGATTCTGCAAACAAAGAAGTGTCAGTAGTGCAATTCAACCTTATGTGCTACAACCTCTGATTTTATGAAAAATGGACACAAGTGTTTGTGTCACTTTCTCCAAAGAAACTGCAGCAATCAGTTGTGTTCATTTTTCTTATGCTGCAATAAATCCCAGTACATATTGGGATACATAAAATAGAGAAAAAAAAATATGCAATCAGTCTTTGACTTGATCTGGCCAGTGGGTCCTCACAGGTGCAGGTTCTGCAACGGCTTCTTCTGCAACTGCAACTGCTGCAGTAAGAGAAGGAAAGGAGCATTTAGGTCAGTTAATCCCAGCTCCCTGCCAAAGCCAGACTGAACACGCTCTGTTACAAATATGTCTTGTCCAGTGTAGTTTTAAAAGAGAAAACCAAGAGGGCTTCTAACAGCTCTCCTGACAGATTACTGCAGAGATGAACAGAGCTCACTGAGGTAAAGCCTTTCCAGTCATTCTGTCAAAATATTCCCTTTCAAAAGTGAATCTTTTGATTTTAATTCACATGACTATTTTCAATGCTAAATATTATGATACACCTTCTCATGTTGTTTAGGTGCATCTAACATTCTCAATCTGAATATTCAATCCTTCTCTGTATGAGTAATTATTGCTCAATGAAGAGACAAGCATTGTTGTACCATTTTTTTCTTATCAGGAGTAATTCCTGTAAGTATTCCAAAACTCTTCAGTAAAAAGCTTTTTCACCTATTAAAAAAAAAGTTTGTTGTCATGTGCCACCTCACAGAAGCGCAAAACACAGCCGTTGACAGCTGCCATCAGCAGATTCACTCTACTGAAGTCTTGTCCAAAGTTCACTGAATTTAGTGTTGATTTCTATGAGGCTTTAGCTTCCAAGGGATATTTTTTATTATTATCAGGCTCAAAAATGAAAGGCTAGCAATAACAAAAACATAATTTAAGCACAGGTACTGACTAGGATTGGAGCTTAATAATTGTTTCATTGTCACTCACTAAAGAAAGGAGAAGTGGCTTAATTTTCCTACAACTTATTTAACAGTCTGCCTTTAAACCAGTGCATAAATATATTAGTCCTTAGAATTATGACTGTCTGATTGAGTTCAGACATCTAAGGTGTCTATCTCAGAAGAAGAATTTTGCGTGATGAGGGAAGGAGGTCCAAAAAATCCCCCCAACTTATACACTAATATGAGCATTTCCAAATATTCTTTCCAGTAAAACCAATATATAATTTCAGTCTTGAATTTTTGTCTTCATAAGAATGTTCATTTTTGCTTTTCTCTTTTCTCAAATAAAGGAAGGAAAGGCTTTGAGCAACCTGATCTAGTGGAGGGTGTCCCTGCCCATGGCAGATGGGTTGGGACTCGATGATCTTTAAGGTCTTTTCCAACCCAAACCATTCTATTATTTTATGATTCTATCATTCTAAAAAATAAACAAAAGAGATTTGTGTATTCAGCTACAGAGAGGTGGGGGAGTATTTGCATCTGCTGCTGAAGTCAAGCAGAGATGAATATGCATTTACAAACATGGTAGAGACTAGCAGATGAAATTATGTAAATCCCTCATCTGATGTTTAGATACATGGGACTTTCTGATAACCAGTAAATCTATAGATTTGTAACGTTACAGCAAAGTTGCTCATGATACTTTGCAGTTTCACAATCCTCTCTGTCAAAAGTCTGTACAGATTATATCTGTATTGTTTTGTAAAGAAATCTGCACAGACATAAAATATTGAGATTGTATTTCAGTCCCTCTTTCACAATAACCAGAGTGAAGTTGTGAGTAATTATTGGGTTTTTATAATGGAAAATTTGTTTCAAAACAGGTGTTGCGGCAGATAGAATAGCGATTCATTCCGAGGGTCAGATCACAGACAACCTTTCTGCTCAGAATTTGATCTCTTGTGATACCAGGAATCAGCATGGATGTAATGGTGGAAGTATTGATGGTGCTTGGAGATATCTGAAAACGCATGGGTAAATATTTTATCTGTCTGTTTAGATTATTTTATCTTGAACCAGTTGCTGAAGTTACAATGGTGCTTGTGTTACAATGATGATTTCTGACCTTTCAAAAAAGAGGCATCTAGCTCTGTCCTAGGTCAGATTAACTGTATTATTTCATCAAGACTATCACTCTCTCTCATTTACACCTTCTTTAAATAACCTTCATGAAGCCTGGGAACTGTGGACCATTCCTGAAAAAGTAAATGAAGATTATTTTGAATGAGGGCTCTCAGGGAGAAAACTCTGCAACCACCTAACTCCTATTTAAGCCTCAATACATCTAGATGTTGTCATTAGCTGTAATACAACTGGGGAAAATGGTAGCTTCTCCAACAGCGAGATGAAGAAGAAAGGATTTTTTTATGTCAGAGACAATACCGTAAGTGGACTCAAAACTTCTGTGGTTCTTGGGATACAGGCTCTGCATGTTAAACAACCTTGAGTAAGCAGCCAGTTGCATGGGACAACATTGTGAATATTCAAATGGATCAAACATTGTCTTTCTATAAAGCAAATTGTAATCATCCCATCCCAAGCTTGTGCCAGAATACAACACTCTAGCAAGGACTATACCTGTATCCTTCTTCCTTCAAGTTGGACTAAGCAAAGTTAACAGCTGTCAAACTCCACATGAACAGCTTGAAGCATTTAAAAAGACCCATAGTAATTTATAGAATCATTGAATGACTTAGGTTGGAATGAACTTTTGGAGGTCACCTAGTCCCAGTTCTGTTCAAAGCATGACTAACTCTGAAATTAGGTCAGGCTGCTTGGGCCATGTCCCCAGTCATATTTTGACTATCTCCAAGGATGGAGGTTCCGTAACCTTTCTTACAGCAAGACATTTTGTTTGACCACTCTTGTGGTCAAACATTTCTTTTTTATATCTAATCAGCATTTTCCTTGGTACAACTTGTGTCTGGTACCTTTCAGCTTTTCACTGTGCATCTCCAAGAAGAGTCTTGTTCTGTCTCCTCTATGACCTCTCCTTATGTAGCTGAAGGCAGTAAATAGATCCCCTTTTAGACTTCTTTTCTCTGGGATGAACAAATCCATCTGCCTTAGCTCCTTCTTGCATATCATATGCTTCAGCCCTCTAAGTGTCTTCCACTGGACTTGCTCAGTTTGTCAGCGTCTTTACTGGGGATCCATCCCATAACTGAACACAGTACTCCAGATGTAACCTCACAAGTAGTGATTTCAGGGGCATAATCACTTTTCACAATTTCTTGGCTATGTCCTTGCTAACACAAGACAGGTATTGATCGTCCACATTTGTTGAGGGGGGTCCACTGCTGACGCACGTTCAACATTCTGCTGACCAGGACCCCAGGTCCACAGACAGTGCCCTGCCAGTACTGCTGCATCGACAGTTCTGTCTCAGAGGCAGGATTTGGCTTCTGCCTTTGCTGAACTTCATGAGGCTTCTGTCAGCTCATTTCTCTATGCTGCTAATGTCACTCTGAATGGCAGCCCTGCATATGAACCATGCCCCACCAATTTGACATCCTCTACAAATTTACTGGGGGTGCCTTATGTCCCACTGTCTAGATTGTTAACAGAGATGCAAAACACTGTTGCTGCTGTGTTGAGTCCTGAGGAATACCACTAGTATACAGACACCAGTCGCTTTGTTCTGTTGACCTTTCAGCATGCCGGTCCAGTTCAGTTACTGACCTTGTAAGTGATTTATCTAGTCCAGTAAACTAGAACAGCACCACAGGAGTCATGTTGAAAATGTTACTAAAGTCAAGTAAATTATATATATCCACTGCTTTTCTTATTCTTGACAGAGTCAGTAATTTCATCATGATCAGGTCATCTCATCTTATCATCTCATCATGCTGAGGCATAATCTGCCATGGTAAATCTGTGCTGCTTGTTCCCAGGCAGCTCCTTGAACTTCGTGTGCCTGCAAATGGCTTCCAGAAGAATTTGCAATAACCAGATTTTATATTCTGTGTAATTACATTCTGCTGTTTCTCACATTATCTGAAAATTTTTTGTACTTCCTGTTCCATACCAAAATCTATTTCCTCTCTCACTTTCAAACACTCTCATCCCTTACTTCTTCTTTGATATACCTGATACTGACAGACAGAGAGACCTCAAGTGTGCTGTCTGTCAACTTTTAATTTTAACCAACCAACCAAACAAACAAACAAGCCATGTAAAGAGCAAAAGAATGTCAGATGTGATGTCCCAGACAACACAATTGACATGGCAGCCCAGAGATCCAGGTGAAGACCAAAGCGCTGACATTCACATGGACACAGTATACAAAGTGGTCTTTCTGCTTTCTTCAAATATACTGAACTATTTCTGACCTGACAAGGATTTTGTACTGTTACGGGGAGAGTTTACACCGAGTGCTCCTCTGTCTTTCTGTCTCATGATCTGAACACTAAACTAGTTTTGATCTAGGTTTTGAGTGGGAGACCCTTTAGGTGAGTGACTACAGTGGGCAGCAAGAGATTCCACCCAGCAAAGGCCCCTCAGCACCTCATAGGGGCAAAGGCTTCATTCCTAAAGAAATGAAAGTTATAGCTTAACACAGAGAGAGTAAATACAAGTCTCTCTCACTGGACTGTTTAGTTGCCTTTCATGTTAAGGACAGGAGTACAAGAATTGCCAGTGTAGGTAAGAGATCAATTTTAAAGAGTATTATCTCCGCAAAGGCTGGAGCAAGTTTTTTTTAGAGGAAAAGCCCTAAGGAACACAGCAATAGGACAACCCCCTAGTCTTCTGTTCCCTCTGACTGTCACCTCTGTATGGGCATAACCACCATGAGCCTAGAATAACAAGATTGTTCCTATACCCGAAAGCTGTATGTTTTTTTTACCTGAAGCAGCATGGTTAGTGATGCAGCCTATTCTGCAGAGGCAGTTTACATATACAAGACTTAGCTTATTTTAATAAGGAAAGCAAGACGTGCTGAAGCTGTATGAGGCACTTCGTTATCAGCATAGCTGTACCCACACAGGAGCTCGTGCTGGTGTAAATGCAGCAGTGGGAAGGTTGCTCCCCAACTGACCACAGAGTATCAGTGTGGAACTGGTGTGCAGAGCAGGCTTTCTAACTGATGTAAGCCTGGAAGCATACAGACAGAGCACCTCAGCTCACCAGAGCACACCTGTGAACTGTCTTTTTGCCTCCAAAGTCCCAAGTACTTGCACTATTGCCCAACCACCTGAGACACCTCATGGTATTCACCAGCCCCTTGCAGCTCACTGAGTAAAGAATCTGCAGGGCGGTTGTGAGAATCACCACAAGTTTTTGGAGACTGTCTAGATCTCCAGTAAATCTCCACATTCCAAGGCTATTTTCTTAGTCGTTCATCCAGCTTTTTTATCGCCGTGGAGCTAGCTCCAACATGTACAACACCACTGTGTTCTTACAGACCTTTGCCTGCTACCCATTCTTATCCCCTATGATTGATTTGCCATCAAAGTGCCACATATGAAAATATCTCTACTTACCTATTCTTATAAACAATATTTCTAAATCCTGATTTTCTTTCCTCAAGTTCAAATGATATTTCAAATCCTCTTCCAACACTTCCAGACATAAACAAACACCTTAAGGAAAATATCCAAATATCTATGAGGACAGATACTGGAAGAACACAAGAATGGCTATACTGGGTCTGAGCAAAGGTCAATAGCCCAATATTTTGCCTCTGACAGTGGCCAAGAGCAAATAGTATAAAAAGGAATTAACCTTTTTGTTTGATTCTCTGGACTGATAATTTAAGCATTTTTGTAGCTGGAACCCCTTAATCCATAACAATTCATTAACAATGAAAAAAAAGTGGAAATTTATGGCATAAAAATCTGAAGTGTTTTTTGAATGAACCCTGTTAAATAGTGCTTGCTTCCTCACACTTTCAGGTGACTTTTATTTTATGAGCCAGTATATTGCAATAATTTATTTTCGTTATCTCCATGCCCTGCAACAGGGAGAAAGCACACTGATTTTCTGTGTGGGCTTGTAAATTTTCACAGCAGGTGTTCAATGCTGTTTTAAAGCTTCTGGTTTTCTGATTTCTGAAGTGTGCTTACCTCTGGAGTTTGATAGATTTTCAGGAAAATCGAGTGCTGGCCTAAACTATCCCCAGTGAAGCCAATGAAAGACTTCCATAAAGCTCAATGAGGTTAGGCCAGTGCTGAGATCTGACTTTTCAGAATCACTGATGACCCAATTAACAGTGAAATCTGCTATAAGTGGAGCTGAATTGCTTTTTAACTCTGGCTGTCTCCCTCTGTCTTCCTCCATTAATTAAATAAATCTGTATGCTATTTCTAATTATTATTAATTTTAGGCATTTCAGTTACAAGCCATGATTTGCTAGGAATCAATGTGGTTTGAAAACATCTATTTGATCTGCTAAGGGAAATAAAAAGCTTATAGTCTTTAAGAATGAGGAAGAAACATTTCATTTTCAGGTAGTAAAAAGGTTACACACTTGAGTCCAAATACTGGCTCTAATCAGGGCTTGATCTGATTTACACCTTGGGCTCTTAGCAGTTGCAGGGTATGATAAGGATATTTTTGTTATTAGTTTTGACCAACTTGCTAATAACATAATTAAGATTCTAAATCATGTTCTCATCTCACAATCCAAGCATACAAATACAATAAAACCACAAAAATTTTCATTAGATTGAACACATAAACATGAATTCAGATGAATTCTGCTAAGAATGTATGAACACACTGCAGACTTTTGCTGCTTCTCCCAGGATGCTTCTTGCTCCTAGTAGTATTTTTGTATATGTGTATGTGTATGTACACATAAACACAGCCACATTTTTTTTCAGTTTTTCTTCTATGACTCTTCTGGCAAGATCTTCTCCTTGAAATGTTTTTGATGTTTCCTGTTGTGCTGGTGCTTCAGCATGGACAACCCCAAATTTCAGCAAAAAGCTGTCAAATTATGTTAACTATGACTGCAGAAACTATGGTCAGTGAAAAGATTCAAAAGTGACTGTTAGTTCAGAATGAGCCGTCACGTCTGGATTACCACACAGCTCCAGCGTGCCTGTCTATCATTTGGTGCTTCACTTCCATTGCCACAGAAGTAAGACCCATCCACGCTGAACCTGTGACAACTCCAGTGGACAATCCATCTGAAAGGAGGGAAAAAAAAAATCTCTACCCCAGGAACTAAGTTCTCCTTTGTTGTTTCCCTCTGAGGTGTTTCTAAGTACACCTGAAGGATAGGTGCAAATACCATTCCTTACAGTGGGTTGCAATCACCTACTCCTGCCCTGCTTATGCTAGATCATGCTCTGAGGAGTGTATTTGCTCACCTTACCTGCCTTGCAGGCCTGATGGCACTTAGCAGCAATCCCTTATTTCTTTTGGAAATCTGTGATCAGTGGTGACTAAAATGATTATGTATATAGAGATAGATATGTTTTATAAAAATATATATGTATACCAAAAACTGTATACAAACCAAGTGTTTCTTTCTACCCAGCAATAGAAACAAGCATGATCAATGCATCAACAAACAGAGCAAAATACAATGAGTATTAACAGCCTGTGTATATTTGGCCTAAATACTTACCATTCCCCATTGGAAGTCTGAGAATCCAGAACACCTTTGGGCATTCAGAAGAGATTAAAAGGGGTTGCCAGTGAGTAGACCAAAGACCTAAGCAATAACAGCCTAACAACCTCAGATGGACAATCCTTTTTCATGTAGGCAGAATTGTTGTTTTTGCAGCTCCTGGGTGTGTTGATCTAGTTTGGGCAGCAAGAATTTGGTAAGCAAAAAGACATTCTCCTCAGGGTCAGTTTTTCTGCCACCAAATGCCAATGGAAAAATGCCATGTTTTGTTCAAGGTAGACGAGGCATATATGTGCTCATCTTGTAAAAATCCCAACAACTAAGTATACACAGGCACACATTATTATCCTTTATATTGCGTGGAAAGTTTTCAGTTCTTTAGATTCAGAAAGTTCAGTACAATTGGTGAACTACTTAAATACATATCCTTTTTATAGGACTGCCTATTTTGAAATATTCTGCTTCAGTGAACTGTTTAATTATGCTCTTTAAATTAAACCCTTTCACGGGCCTCCATGGCATTATCACAGTAATGTGTATACTGTTTTGGAAACAACTAACAGTAAAATGTAGAAAACTAGGAGGTCCCAATATCTCATAAAAAGGATAAAATACTAAGTGGAAGATTTGGCATGCCTTTATTTGAGCATTTCAGATTGTTAGTAAGTGCATTTTAAATATATGCCTTTTTTCCTTCACTTACTGAAGTAAAAAGGAAGTTAGTCGAAGAGTCAAAATGTCTAAGCAATTAAGGATAAGCTACTTGAAAGAAACAAACTTACTGTATGAAACAGCAGTTCATTTGATGTATTGCCAAGGTAAAGAATTAACACCCCTCCTTACCTTTCATTGATACCATCTCTTGTTTTCATTGCCTCTCTCCATTCTTGGATGCAATGAGGGCTCTTAACCTGTGCTTCCAAGCTCATTTGATTTAGCACTTTGGAGATTTTCAAATCCAAAATTATCATGGGTTTAAGTCTCAGGTGAGTTATCACAGCTGCTCCACAACCACTCCTCTGACATCGGTGTTAAATCCCTTGGAGTCTTTGAAGCCTGCAACTAGAAATGCATCAGACAGATTAAATTTTCTTTGTTATTCAAAGATTTGTCTTTGTTTCATTTAAAACAATAAATACAAGTCATGTATTTGCTGTTGCACATTTTCTGCCATGCTTCTTTTCATAAATGGATTTCTGTGGTTTTGAAATCTTTGTTAAAATAGAAACTGCCCAGTGATTACTGGACTTAATATTTTTAAATTAACCTCATTGTAGAATATAGAATTTCATTTAAAAGTATTAAAAATGAGTCATATTTCCTGTAGATAAACACTAAAACCTTGACACTGAAAACTTTAATGCAAATTTGTAATAAGTAAGTGTTAGGAAAAGTTTAACTGCTGTATGTCTGAGTAAAAATTCTCCCAGCATTTAGAAAATATTTTGAGATGGATGTTTTTCTAAGAAATAGACAGGATGATTTCAGGTGCTGTAAAGGCCATACACATACTCCTGTGATACAGCAAAATTTGTCGTTTTCATTTCCTTGAGGACGTCATTGTTGTCAATAACCAGGAACTGACAGAAGGAGCCCTGTGGCCTGAGCTCCCTGAGATAGTCCCCAGCCTTTTGTGCACATTAGATGCCATGTATTTATAAGTCACAAAGTTTGTCTCTGTTTGTCCTTTGTTCCACATTCACTTCCAGGCACAAACCTGTCTTTCCATTAAGGAAGGAATAGCCTGACTGTTACTTTAAAATAGCAAAACTGTAAAATTGTAATAAGTCCCACCTCTCTGATACCTAGCCAGTCTCACCTGTTCTATGTCATATATTTTGTCAGTGTTTCAACCTGGGCAAAGTCCTTCCTGTGAGCATCACTCCAGATAATTTATTATTTCCCCCTGTGACTCAAGATGGAGGAATCCATTTACCAGTCCCAGTTCACATGCTTCCCCTGGTACTGCTCTACGGTTGGATTGTTTGTTAACGTACTGCAAGCTCAGTGCTTAAGGTCTCCTGAGGTTATGTTCTCACTTGTACTTATCTCCTATGTATTTCTGGTAATAGAGGTTCAGTTGTCTGTTAAGGAGGTACACCCCTTCCTGAAGTTTGTTGTTAGTATCAACAAAGCTACTGGTATTAATCAATAAGGGTTGTACCTCTCTTGGGAAAAAGCACCACATTTACAGGAGACCAACTATTTGTACCCAAACCTTTAAAAAATGGATAAAGGACTTTGTGTCTCAACAAATGTTCACAAAAATGTGAGTCAATGTTCCCTTTGTAGTGTCAGAAAAATGGAAAGTCAAAGACTCTTTAGCTAAAAGGAATAAAAAGATCTGTAGCTTTTCACCAGCATTCCTGTAGAAATGTAGATAAAACTATAAAAATGTTCATTTCCCTTAAAAAAATTCTGTTGCAAATATGCCCATTTCACAAGTTATTTTTCGTAAACTGATCCCATTGACAGCATTGGTAATTTATTGATCTTCAGTGTGAACTTTCATGCATCATTAAAGAGGTGAATGTACTAGGTGACAAGTGCTGAAACACATTTTCTACCCTACATCAGTTTGGAGAAGGGTGGGGAGAGGACTACTGCAACTGAAACTTAATCCTAAACATCATACAATTGAATTGCATGAATTAAATTGAATTAAAGCAAATGTCTTTCACTTGAAGATACGACACATTCACATTTTTGAAGAATGAGTGACACTGTAAATTTACTTGAAATACAACAGTTGTAAAATAGTTAAAAACTTAAAACTGAAAAAGTGTTTCAGTAAACTTCTTATCAACTTTTTTTTTTTTTTAATATCTGAACAGGGTTGTATCTTATGCATGTTATCCATCATTTTGGAACAATCACCTGGAGCCATCAGGTGAAAATCATTGTTATGTGTCAAGTGAATATGGAAAAAACTACACAAATGGGCCATGTCCCAATGTTTTAGAAGAATCCAATCGGTTATACCGATGTGCCTCTCACTACAGGGTGTCCTCAAAAGTAAGTTCATTCTGTTCACCCATTGTCTCACCCATTTTTCTCCTTTGGGGCTTGAAAATTATCTGGAATATAGAAAGATGTTCACTTTACTTGAAGACTAGACCTGTGAATTTTCCTTTATATTACCCCTGTGTTTTCAGAAGAGATTAAATTCTTTATAGTTTCTCAGTTTTACACCACCTCCCTAAGGCTGCTGCTTTATGACCTTATAGAAATTAGGGATAGAAAAGAAAGTATGCAGTCATAACTGTGCATTAGGTCTTCTTAAACATGTTTCTGAAGGTCTCGTTAATTTGAAAAACCAAATATTCTCTGTCAGAAATACAAGTACAATGGTACATTTATACTATATGTATATGTACACAAGAATAAATTAGGATGAGTTTTAATCTTATTTAATACAATGTATTATCTTCCCTTGTTCTCTCTGCTCCTTCTCTCACCTCCCCTCAGGAAACTGATATAATGAAAGAAATAATGGACAAAGGACCAGTGCAAGGTATGGTAAGTTTGGAAGATGATAATATTATTATTGAAACAATTAAAGTGTGAGATGTCCTTGTATCAAAATATTAGAAAATACAAATTGTATCCCACTGTGATGTCCTTGTATCAAAATATTAGAAAATACAGATTGCATTCCACAGTGAATAAACCAGACATATGCGCTGCAGTTCATCCAGGGATGTCTGGTGGGCACGTAGTGCCCCTAAAGGTGGCGATACATCAGCTCCTATAGTGAGCAAAAATGACCTTGAGCTGGATTTGTTGAAAGTCTGTGCAAAATATCTGTGCTGGAAATGTGCCTTTTCCCCATGATAGTTCTTTGCTCATTGATGAAACAGCAATTTGGGGCTGTACAGGAGGAGTTAAGTGTTAGCAAAGCTCTGCAAAATTTCCAGGGCTGGGATTGATTCCTGCACTGGCTGAGGCCAGCCCACCAAGCCCACTCTCCTCTGAAGGCAATGCTGCAGCCTAGGGGCCCTCCAGCAAACCATTCAGTGCTGGAACACTCTCAGAACTTCATTCAGAATCCAAATGCCCTTGTTGGTTGTAGAGGGCTACCAGTCTTGAATTTTTCCACTGAACCCTCCAATGAAGATGCTGGACCTTTAAAGAAATAAAGATACTTCACCAGGGAGTGAGGGAACACACAGGAGTTGTTTAGCCTGAGTATGCTCCGTTTGCAGTTATGGATGGTGCTGACAGCACCTGAAAATGCAGGTTCCTGCTCATACCCCCTGACAGTGTAACTGGAGAGGTTGAGGGATGTAGGGATTTGGGGTGATGGGGAAAGGTCATGTCCACCGCTCTTGGATGAATGGCTGATGCAAAACCAAAGCATTTTACTTCAGGGGACTTCTGCATTTCTTCTGTTCTCAATTATATAATGAATTATCATAACCTCCAATTTATTATTGAAATGGTCTTGATTACTAGATTTAATTCATTTCAGTGCATCATATAGTTGAATTTGCTTCTTCAAGCTCTGTATGTGGAGAGTTGCAATTAATTTGAAGCTCAGATTTAACAAGATCAATATTCTCAGTCTTTTTCTTCTGCCCAAGTATGTTTGCTCAAGGAAAATATTCTCTTCCACGCTGCATTTGATCTAGAAGTGAACACTAGTTTCCTCTGGTCTTAAGGAAATGAAAAAATTAGGATCCTCAAGATAAAATTTCAGACCTCTCTCTAATATTGCATTCGTAGCCCATGTATACACAGTTTGCCCATGTAATACACAGGATTAATCTGTCAGTACTAAATCTTCCACATAAAATAATCTATATTCAGCCATTTTTTGGGTTTTAACCACTCAATAATTCATATAAGTTTTTGAAATGTCAATGCTTTTTCAGACGAAATGTCTGTATCAGGTTAAGGTAATGCTGTATGTGGAAAAATCAAGATCTAAAGAAGAGTATATAACCAAGAGCATATATCACGGAGTGAAAACACTTTCCATTTTTTCTTTTTGCTATAATGAGATTTTTAAATGAGTCACAGTTATGACCCAATAATTTGTGACTTATTCTCTTTCCTCTTCTCCCATACTACAAATGCAATCAGGCATAATTCTAATTTTAAAACCGTATAATACTTTTTTTTTTCCAAAACACCTTGCAAATGATCTTCAGATACTAAAAGAGATTTTTCCATTATTCATTCTCTTGTAATTCCCCAAGAACTTCCAAAGTGCTTGTGGCCAGTCTTAGCCAATGTACTAAGCAATGTTTAATAGCTGGAAAACATTCAAGATTCTTTCAAGATCATGATGTAGAAAATCATCCTATTTGATGATTAATTTACTTGGATTTGGGGGCACAGTCAAAGTTAAGAAAAAAAATTTACAATTGGGAAACAGTAGGTGTAGGAATGTAATTGAAAACTTTCTTTTACACAGCTTTCGAGTTTGAATGACAATTTCTCTCTGACATACGTCAATGTTGTATATGGTACAGGAACTGAGCAATTAGCACTTTCAGATGCAAATGATGAAACGCTAGCTTTTTAAAAGTCCATTTTCAAATAAACATAATGAAGTTTCATTAATGCTTTGAAAACATCCAAATGGACAATTTAATATCGCGTGTTCATCTTTTTTTTTTTTTTTTACGGACTTTAGGAAATACTCTGATAGTTAGAGCACTGACATAAGGAAATATTCCTTTCTATCACATTAGTCCATCTCAGTCAAAACAAAAGCTAACACATTGTTGGCAATACATCAAAGTTTTGACCCTCCAAAACTTATAATTTCAGCTATCACAATCTGGAGAAAGCACTAGGCTACATCAATGTAAGTGCTATGCTTTAGTTCCTTTTGTAGCAACTACTTTTAGGTTTTTTGCATCTTCATATGTCTTAGAGACACAAATTCTTATTTAAGAATTTTATGCAGAGGAATCCATAGTGGAATGAATCTTATAATCTGGTGCATTTATATGCATAGATCTGACAGCTCAGTATGACTGAGGTAGCTCATGTATGAGTTACAGTCAAACCTTATGAAAATCGCTGCCTCTTCTGATTCATTAATAATTAATCCATTCATTTTGGAAAATTTAAAGTCTCTTCTACATGGGAGGGAAAAAAAGTTGGCTGGCGGCCTGTGACCATCTCATCCTGACCAAATCACAGTCCATATCAGGAAAAAGTCACTAAATAAATGAAAACATCTCAGTGCTTGATTTTGAATTATCATTTCTCTGTCCACCCTGCACTTCATGTACCCAGCCCATTTAACACCAAAGACTGTACCATTATTTAGCTCCTGATTGCAGGGTACCTACTTAAGCGTATATGTTTACACACATATACAAATTTATACACACACTAAAGGTAGATACAATATGTAATCATGGATAAAATTTTCTTGTGTAAACTAGATTTATTCTGGAAACACACTTCAAAACTTTCTATTTCGTTTCAGTGGAAAGAATTTAAGTATGGTGTTTCTTCACAGAGCCACGAACATGTGTTTACTTTAGACTTCCTGATAAAGAATAAATTATTTTCTGAAACTGAACATACAGACCTTTATTTCAAAGAATAATGTGATTTAGAAATGAAACTATCTTCTCCTGTCTCATGCTGATGATAGATGAGATCTAGCCTCAGATGTCCCATGAGAGAAGTGAATGTTGCAGTCCTTGCACCCAGCCATGTTTCCTTGCTTCTCTTTGGCCAAGGTACCAAAACCAAGATCCTGGGAAGTCTCTGCAGTAGTTTTTTGAATGACTCATCCCTTCACTTCTCCTCTGACACCCTCACCTGGACTGAGGCCAGTGGGAGTCTTCTTCCCCCTCTCTGTTCCTTTGTACTGCTTTAAACCTCTCCATCCACAGGCTCCTCTGCAGCTCAGAAACCTTGACAGCTGATATTTCACAGAGCAGTACAGGGACAGCCACAGGAGTTAAACTCCTAGCTCTACACACTGGTGAGCCTGGGGGCAGAGGGAGCGGGAAACCTCTGCAGAGAGCTCCAATGGAGTCCTGAACTTGCAGCCAGAAACAGAGAAGAAACTTTGTGCTGTTTTCCACTTGGTCTGTTGCTGCCAATATGTGTGAGCTCTGGTTCTGCAGGCAGCTTGGCAGAAGCTGTAACATTATTCATTGAAAGCATTGAACTTTTCCTCTGATTTAACTGATATAGCTCTTCCCCAGACTTGCCACTTAGGTAGCATCATGGCTGCTTATTCTCCATGTGTTGCTACCTGCATACTTTATGTGAGTGACCTCGTTAGCAAAGTACATTTTTAGCCAGGTTTCCTGGGCAAATGGGCTCATTTGACCATGTTTTGAGCTGTTCTCTTTCATCCCCTAAAATTAATTAATGTTTTCTGTTTTCAACCAAGTATGATAGAGGCCAAGATGCTGTAAAGATAGTCGGTTTCCTTCAAGTTTATCAAAATATTGAGGTAGGAAAAAGAAATTTGAAAGTGTGCCAAACAGAAAAAACTGCAGCATGAGCTCAGCTTACTGGATACTGCAGATCTATACCAGGTACATGTGTTGTGAATGCTCTGACCACATAACAATGGCCAGTGAAACTTGTACTTTATGGGACTCCCAAGGTGCAAGACTTTAGGAAACTATTTCAGTAACTCTCATGTTCCAAACTGTGTGGCAGTCTAAAGACTGTTAAAATCATAAGATAAAGTAATCTGGAGTTAAGCTTGTATTTAATGTTTCTGATTCACTGCAGTCTAAAGGTAATGTAGACCTGGAAAAAAATTTTAATTTCTCTGGGTCTGGTAGGCCACCATATAGCAAAACGAATGGTACTAAAGTGGCAGAACAACGTGGAAAAGTGGATTTGTTTTATTGAACTGGATTTAACTGGAATTGAGAAAACGTATGTAAGCCTACACGAGGCAAAATTTTTTCTTACTGTATTGGAAGAAGTCCATGATTTTCCATGACAGGGAAACACAATTAACTTGTCAAGAGATCTCTGAGAGAATTCTGTTGGAATATTTCCCTTGGTTCACTCACAGCAGGGAATTTCCGAGCAATTAGTGAATTAGTGCAATTACTAGGTAAACTTAGTCCCACAGACAACAAAAACCTCAGTGGTGAAATGCAAGGAGGAAACAAGAATAGAAGCAATATTTGTTGACTATGTTGATTTTTCCTACTGTTTTTTAGCTATAATGAAAGTGTATGAAGATTTTTTCCTTTACAAAGAGGGCATCTATAGACACTCCCGGAAAGCAGGATCTAAATGGAAAACTCATTCAGTGAAACTCATTGGGTAAGTAAAATGTATTCTTTTACCTTTTTCTTCTGCCCATCATGAAGGTAGTAAAATGTCAATGACCAGTTTGGAACCCAAAGGTTTCACTGTCAGAGGTGGAGCACTGTTAGCTCCCAATATAAGATCGTTGCTGTTTCATTTTCACATACCTGAGAATTTTAGAGAACACTGGAAAGAGACCCGTCATCTTTTAGTCTACAGTAATATTTGCTCTAAAACTTAAAATATGCGGGTTTATAGACTAAAATGTTTTGCTGAGTATTCGGAAATATTCCATGTACATGTCAAATTGTGAACAAAACTGACACAATTTTCTCCAAACACGCCATCAAAGCAGAATGTAAATGCTAACATAAAAACTGCCAGTGGTCTAATTAACAATCACAGCTTACTGGCACAGCAGTCTGGGCTCTCTACACCCCAAAGAAAATCAACTGCTGCTGGGATGCTGCAGATTTTATTTGGTATGCACAAGGAATATACACTCAGGACTGAAACTGCTGCAGAAGAGTGTGTATAATAAGCTAGTGGATTTCCCCTCAAATGCAGATCAGTGCCACTATATTAAGGTGACAACTATCTAATAATGAATAAACCTGAATTAGAGAACACACCATGTGAGATATTCTTTGACATGGAGGGAATATGCAAGGATGAATTTATTAATTCACCAAGTGAGTACTTACACAGAGAACTGATGAGTCTCAAACAAATATTTTGTAGGTGATCTAGGATATCAAATAAATAATTATTCAGGCCTGTGCTAGAAAGATTACTGAGAGCATCTTCAGCATGTAGCTCAAGAAACTAAAGCTGTGAAATAAAGTGCATTTTGTGTTTGTGATCCTACTGAAGATATCCTTGTAGAGGACACGGAAATGCCTATGGTTGTGGACACTGCTGCCTATGAATTACAAGAGTGTGCCTGATAGTGGCACAGCAGCAAAGAGAAGCAGTAGGCTTATGCAAGATCATCCTAGAGGCAAAAAGTATTGACTCAGACTAATAGAGGAAAAGCTTATAGTGAATGTTGTGAACCAATGAAAGGGAGAAACTGGAATTTAGTGTGGAAAAATAGAGGACTGAATAAGGAAAAGATGTTTATGAAGGACAGCTGGTATGTATTGGTTTATGTGTATGTATTTACAGTATATCTGAAAGGTCACGAGAAACCAATAAAATTAGACAGTAAAATTTGCAATGCAGTTTGAATAACTCAGTTCAGGAATGAGCTGCTGTGAGTCTGAGTGCAGGTGTTGGGAGGGCTATGAAGCATGCTTGGCACATAGGAAGATGACAGCTATTCTCCTAAACATGATGCCCCAAATATGTGCTGAATGTATACTGAGGTGAGTGATTCAGCCAGAATGGCACAGAGGAACAAAGTGATGGCCAAGGAGGGAGAGAGAAGGAGGGCTATTAATGTGCTGAAGTGGGTGTTGATTTAAATGGGAACTGAGAGGCTGTGCAAGGAAGAGATAGCAGCCCTTAGGCAAGGAGCCACTTGTGACCAAAAAACTGAGCATCTTGACCAAGACCAGCAGCTCACTGCAGAGGATTGTGTTGAATGGTGAGTGCAAAACACTGAGCAGGAGGAAAGCTAAGTGGTCTGACATACAGAAGGAGGACATGAGAAGTGAAAGAAAAAGAAGAAAATTGAAGGCGATGATATTTAGCAAACCTCAGCCTGATTTGGAGTTTAATATGTGGGAAATGTCTTTACTTACTAAGTTCCATTGAACATTGCTGAAGTATCCAATGGATCCAACAATATAATGAATTACCCATCCTTTCATTGTCTAATGCATAGGTTTTCTGACCTCTGAGATTATGCCATACAAAAAAATATTTGCAGAGTAATTTAACTGTAAAACTTTGTTTCAAGTTTGGCAAGTTGGAGGTTGGTTGAGCCCAAGGCTAGGTGCACTTGAGTTTCTAGGGATGATAAATCCAGTCATAAACTGTGATTCTGCACCATGAAGTCTAAAATACTCTTTTGTATAGATTTTAATGTCTTGAGGATCAACCTATCACTTTTTCATAACATTCAATATTTTAAATTAATTAGAATGTAAAATACATGGCCCAGGTATAAGTTCTTTGCCACGTACATATAGTTTGGATGGGGTTTTTTTGAGCAAAGGATAATGTAAACTCCTTGACCTAAATAAAAAACTCATGAGAACCTGATTAAAGTTGGACTTCAAATAAAAATATTGATGGTTATTTGCATTCTACTTAGCTGAGATGGTTCCTGGAGAGAGAAAAGGAACAGAGACGTGCTGACACATAGGGTGAAAAATGCAGGTTTGTGTGGGTTGATGTTTATTGTAGTCTGCTTTTTTTACTTATAACCCCTTCTTTAAAAGAGATTCAATATTTGTAAAAGGCAGTCATGATGAATGACCATATTGAGTTGATATTTGTAATATCAAACAACATAAAAAAGACATGGACCTGTTGGAGAGAGTCCAGAGGAGAGCCACAAAATTAATCAGAGGGCTGGAGCACCTCCCTATGAGGACAGGCTGAGAGAGCTGGGGTTGTTCAGCCTGGAGAACAGAAGGCTCCGGGGAGACCTAATATCAGCCTTCCAGTACCTGAAGGGGGCTACAGGAGAGATGGGGAGGCACTCTGTATCAGGGAGTGTAGTGAGAGGACAAGGGGTAACAGGTATAAGCTGAAAGAGGGTAAATTTAGACTAGACATTAGGAAGAAATTTTAAACTGTGAGGGTGGTGAGGCAGTGGCCCAGGTTGCCCATGGAAGCTGTGGATGCCCCATCCCTGGAGGGGTTCAAGGCCAGGCTGGATGAGGCTTTGAGCAACCTGGGCTAGTGGAGGGTGTCCCTGCCCATGGCAGGGGGGGTGGAACTTGATGATCTTTAAGGTCATAAGGTTTGTAAATGCATTGACTGGTTTCCATTTTTCTGTAACTTGAAATTGCTAGTTATTTTCTATTATTTAAACTCTTCTTATTTAAAAAATCAGCTCTGATAGTCTATCTCCAGTAGAGTGCTGTGTGACTTCTGGCTCAAGAAGAGAATGGGAAAAGGGAGAACAGCATGGGAGCAGGAGAGGAAAATGTGGAACAGCTAGGCAGGGGGTGATGTGGGTAGCAGACTATTTTAGTTTGATCATGGTCTCTATGGACAATGAAATAAGGTTTTCAGCAATCTGAAGGCAGGATGGACTGACCCCACTGACATTTAGAGAGTGGGATCTCTCAAGCAGTTTTTGTGTCTTGTATTCCAGAGGCAGGGATGTAGGCAGAAAAAGTGAGTCACTGAGACTAGGATATGTAACAGCTAAGTTTTGATATATAGGAGTTAGATTCCCATGTCTCTGCTAGGCAGCCATGGTTCTCTTTACCTCCCATGGCTATTCATCTACCCTAGGTATCTATCTTAAGGTGAGTTGAATTGCTTTGTTGGATCTTATTTCTCTTTGCTGACAAGGAAAGAACCTGTGAGGATAACATCAGACATACCTAGCTAACATTAAAATGTCTAGGTTAGACTAGACCAATCCCACTTGTAATGGCATTATAAAGTAACTTAAGTAACAAAAGGACTTTCTGACTTTTTTTTTTTTTGACTGATTAGCAATCATTTGTTTACTGAGAAGGTGGTCAAACACTTAACGACATGCTTTAGCTTTTGGTCAGCCATTAATTGGTCAGGCAGTTGGACTAGATGATCATTGTAGGTCTCTTCCAACAGAAATATTCTATTCTAAGTTTTATGTAGTGGTTATATTGGAGGTTATATGAGGTTTTCTAGTTGTCTTATTTGACCTTAAGATCCATGTGAATGCAGAAGTTTACAGACATTAAAATATTTTAAAACCCAAGAAAATTAGGAAAAAATTGACAAAGCAAATTATAAGCAAAGACCATAACCTTAAAAACAGAATACATACATTTCATTTATATATCCTCTACCTATGCTGTTTTTTAACAAATTTATTGCTTCTGTCTGTAAAGACAGGATGAGGCATTATCCTACCTTCAATGCACGCACACTCTAGAAAGACATGGAGGAGCCATTGCAAAAAAACAAACCAGAGACTAATCTTAGATTTATTCCTTTAAATCTGTAGTTTTTTCAGTGACTTAAGTGAATCTAACACTCAACCTACGAACTGTATAACTGGTAAACTGTAACTGTGAGTTGAAATGGTTGAAAAAAATGTTTCAGGAGTGATTTAAAATTGTATTTTGCTGTTTGTGCGGTTTTGACTGGTAGATGAGGTCTGTCAGTATGTGAGAAGAGTCTGTTCTAGATATTAATTGTTGAACAGCAGAAGTTAGGAAGGTGATGCAGAATGCTGATTTCTAGAACACTGATGTTCAGTAAACAGTTTAACTCCTTGGTTAACACAAAGCACTGACTTCCACTAACATCAACAGATCTGCAGGAATTTATAGCTTGAGATCTGAGACCTGTCATTCTTCTTTACTCTTAAGGCATTATTTCTTTTAAGTTGACATCTTCAGTCTTAAGGATTCAGTTTGTATAATATTATTTAGCACACTCTTCAGATGTTTTTGCCATATTTCCTGGTAGCAGCATTTTAGCTACAAAGCTGATTGTAAGCATGGTAGAATCTAGTTTGTGTTCTCCTACAAAACACCTCAGTTTTGAAGCCACTGCTAGTAACTCTTTTTGCTATGTTAGGCTGCATATCTAGCTTTTTTACTTCCCTGTTTTATTACTGTTTTATTCAATTATATTTAATTATCAACTACTGTGTGTTTTTTTCCAGAAAATTTTCTTTATACTGGTCTTGTGAAGTTCACCTTCATTATAGTGATACAGTTTCTTGAAAAAGAACTAGTAAATGCTCAAACAAAACCAAATTCCATTCTGCGGAAGAATACTGAAACAGTCTCCATATTCTAGTTTTTTAACTGTTAGGAAGTTTTGTGCATTTGGGGCCTGCTCTTACCGAGTTAACACCAAGGGAAAGTTGCTACTGAAAAACACAGCTAAGGTGCCTCTACCATATAAAACAGGACACAAAATTATGAAAATCCTTTCTTGGTAGCACAAAAGTACTCATCGTTTTATCTGAAAGAGCACCAGAATTTTCTTTATAGGGTCAGTAGGAGCTGTATTCCCTTGGGTAAACGGAAATACCTTGCCTAATTTTCCTCCTGAAGGGGAGTGAATGCAGCTTGGTGAAAACATTTATTTTTATTCAAAGTTATTTTTGATTGGAGATCATGATGGTTTCTTTTGGAAATGCTAAATCGTGTATTTCTTACAGGACATTTTTGTCACATAGAAAAAAATTCCCTTTTTAAAGTAATTTTCAGTAATTGATAGGCAGACCTTCTCCTTAATGATTCCTCAAAATATCTGCTTTTTCTTCTTAATAAAAATGGAAATTTTTGAGGGGGTAAGGTTGAAAGCTTTTTCTAAAAATACCAAAGGTGGGGACATCAGTGGTCTAAAGCTTTGTAAAAATAACCCTAATAGATTCCTTGTCTTTGTGAGTAATGAGGTCCAGCATCTGTTCGCTTTTGAAATGTCAGTCATTTGGAGTAAATATCAAGCTGGAATAATCACAAAAGCAAGAGACAAAAAAGTGCTGTTAGAATATTTTGGTCATCTTCCAGAAAATGTAATATTGTTCTCTAATGGATGTTGTCCAAGAACTTATCAACTCACTTTTAAGTCTCTGTCATTTCCACTTGGGAACTAATTCCACTGGGACTTACTTCATTGTTAGGATATATTTTTGTGATCTTTTCTTTTCTGGACTTCTTTCCCCTATTCTATCTATAGGCTGATATATGACAAAATTTTCTCTTTCTGCCTGGTGTTTGAGCCCTATGCACATCTAGGCTGTTAGTGTGTATATATTTTGATTTATTCTTTTCTCAATTTCATAGAATCGTAGAATGGTTAGGGTTGGAAGGGACCTTAAGGATCATCTAGTTCCAACTCCCCCCATGGAGTCATCCAGCCTGGCCTTGAACACCTCCAGGGACGGGGCATCCACAGCTTCCCTGGGCAACCTGTTCCAGTGCCTCACCACCCTCACAGGAAACAACTTCCTCCTAATATCCAATATAAATCTACCCGCTTTCAGCTTGAAGCCATTACCCCTCGTCCTGTCACTATGCTCCCTGATAAAGAGTCCCTCCCCATCTCTCCTGTAGCCCCCTTTAGGTACTGGAAGGCTGCTGTGAGGTCTCCCCAGAGTCTTCTCTTATCCAGGCTGAACAACCCCAACTCTCTCAGCCTGTCCTCATACATAACATCCTCTTTAGAAAGTGGAAGTGCCACAAGCACATCGGAGAGCCTATATAGAATCACAGAATGGTTTGGGTTGGAAAGGACCTTAAAGATCATCAAGTTCCAACCCCCCTGCCATGGGCAGGGACACCCTCCACTAGCCC
>NW_010120565.1:71969-101735 GCF_000699245.1 Pterocles gutturalis
TAGTCTAAATCTACCCTCTTTCAGCTTGTACCCATTACCCCTGTCCTCTCACTACACTCCTTGATGAAGAGTGCCTCCCCATCTCTCCTGTAGCCCCCTTTAGGTACTGGAAGGCTTCTGTTAAGTCTCCTCGGAGCCTTCTCTTCTCCAGGCTGAACAACCCCAGCTCTCTCAGCCTGTCCTCATAGGGGAGGTGCTCCAGCCCTCTGACCATCTTCATGGCTCTCCTCTGGACTCGCTCCAACAGGCCCATGTCCTTCCTGTGCTGAGGACTCCAGAGCTGGATGCAGTACTCCAGATGGGGTCTCACAAGAGCAGAGGGGCGGAATCACCTCCCTCAACCTGCTGGTCACGCTTCTTTTGATGCAGCCCAGGACACGGTTGGCTTTCTGGACTGAAAGTACACATTGCTGGTTCATGTTGAGCTTCTCATCTACCAGCACCCCCAAGTCCTTCTCCTCAGGGCTGCTCTCAATCCATTCTCCTCCCAGCCTGTATTTGTGCTTGGGATTGCCCTAACCCAGGTGCAGGACCTTGCACTTGGCCTTGCTGAACTTCATGAGATTTGCACAGGCCCACCTCTCAAGCCTTTCCAGGTCCCTCTGTATGGCATCCCTTCCCTCCAGCGTGTCCACCACACCACACAGCTTGGTGTCATCAGCAAACTTGCTGAGGGTGCACTTAATCCCACTGTCCATGTTTCCCACAAAGATGTTAAACACTGGTCCCAGTACTGACCCCTGTGGAATGCCACTCATCACCGGTCTCCACTTGGACATTGAGCCGTTGACCACAACTCTTTGGGTGTGACCATCCAAACAATTCCTTATCCACTGTGTGCTCCAGCTGTCAAATCCATGTCTCTCCAATTTGTCACACAAATACCTGTTACTGCTGCTCATTTTATTCCTAGCAGCTACTTATCAGATATAGTGTAATGCTCCAGTCATACACTGTATAATTCTTTACACATAACATGCATTATTTTGCCTACTTTTAATCCCAGTTTCTTCGGTTTTCTTTCCAATGTCGTTAACATACCTAAAACAGACTCCATGTCTAATTTTCTGCTCACTGTAACATCTTTTAGCTTCCAAGGCCTTGGCTTCCCTGGAGACGCTGGAAGTCTCTGATTACCTTCAACAAGTCCAGGATGTTGTCAATTAGGAACATGTAGCTTGGATAGGTCTACTTTAGGAAAAAATGTTTATGACTACATTGGCTACATGAACAACAGGATCTCAGGAACAAAAACTATCATTGAAAGAAAAAGAACTGTAGGAGGAGATACAACATTGGTTGTATTAAAGAAATTATATCAGCTAACAACTCTGAAAGTGTCATAGTTTTTTAATGAAGTAGTGACAATCATTTATTAATTCCCATTGATTTTAACTTACCGTCAAAATATTGGTACCTTTCTGATTCATTAATAGATTCCAATTTCTTTTCTTTAAGATTACTTTCTGAAAACAAATGATGGCAAGAGGTTTTGTTTTGCTTTTCTACTAAATTATTTTTCTCTTACAATGCCCAGCACAAATGGTTCTGTTCCATGATTAAGACTCCAAGGCACAGCTGTTTTACAGGAAAAATTAACTAAATTGTCATTTTCCCTTTTAATCTTTTGGTCCCTAAACCAGCTCTTGCTCCAAGCCATGAGGGAACACAAAATGCATCTCAGATTATTTTAACAATCTTTTTAGTGCAATACATTCCATTTGTTCAACCAAATTGTAGCATCTATGATTTTGCTCTGTGTTGTAAAAAAACAGATATCTATCAGAACTGTAATTTCCATGTTTATCATAATAATTCTGCTCTCTTCTCTTAATTATTTGACTTTATCCCTGATGGTTTAAGATGGAGAAAATCCAAATCCTTCAGTCTGTAATGTCTTAATTCTCATCATAATTTATTCAGAAATCATGTGTTACAGTTGTGTAGTTCTGGAAGTTGATACATTCGGTTGTTTGCTGATTCCCATTCTAATTTTACTCACTGTATATTTCCCAATAATTTCCAGTTTTCTCCTTTGCTCATCTCACACTTCAGTAGGTAATTAATTGTGTCAGGATTCAATTTGAGAATCAGGCATGTGTGATTTGTTGGTTATCCAAATTCTCATCACAGGGATGGTAATGTAGTCAACAAAATTGGAGACTGGATGGCAACTCAGCTACAACTGCTCGTGGATCCATCAGTTGCCCCCACACAAATATTTGGTGCTGCCAGTGGGAAGAGCTTCCCACCTGGCTGTGTCTCCAAAAGGACATGGATGTCTTATCACCCTAAGGAATCTCAAATAGCTCTGGACACCTGCATTTAGGCACGTGAATGGATCCCAATATACTGTGTTTGCTACTGTGGGACACATACGTTTAGATATCTTAATCTTGAACTAAATCCCACAGTGTTTCAGTGTCAGGAAAAAGTCAAAGTCTAATTGCAGTTCTGACATTAACATGTACATTAAGGATAATAATGCCAATGTACTGCTTAAATCTCAGAAGAGACCAGTAAAACAGTAGTATACTGTATTAATCATTTTTGAAAATACTGTAAAGGAACTATTATGCACTGTATTTTTCCACATTATACCCAAAGCAAACATTTACATTGATTTATAATATCCCTGTACTACTGGTGCCTTTAATAATCTGTATAGATGTTTCACTTTTCTGGGAGAGAAGTGGGTGGTGTGGATTTCACTTTTAAACCCCAATGGCTTATTTAGCTCCTTCAGGATTATATTTCTGTTGTTCAATTTTTTAAAAATTCTGGTTTTGAAGATTTTGAGGAACCAATCAACACTTTTTCTGAGCTGCTACACTCCAGAGAAAACAATCTAAAACGCTGTAACTTTCCACAGTTGCTATCAATAATATACCAGGTTACTTTTTACTCCCATGGTGTCTTCCATGCGGGCTCTTTTTGAATTTTTTTAGTGGATAAACTTTTGCAACTAATGTCTATTTTAAGATAAGAAATAAATAAAGAAGTCAAATCTCAAAGATTACCCAGACTCAGGAAAAGGTATTTGTACAGAGTTCCATCCATGTAGGAAAACATACAATATGTTGACTCCATTAAAACAAGATTGTTTTCTGAATTGTTAAAATTAGATGCCATCCAGTTTCCATTCAGCTTAATGAATGACTAAGAGGTTTAGAAGGTTGACATTTCCTCTGAATGTATTTTCAGATCACTAAATATTGTCTGATCATTTTGACAAATTCATCTAAGTCAGTCTTTGTTCATATTTCAAGGAGTATTATTAATTCATTTAATGTATTTCTTTAAAACTAAGAAAACTCACCCTCAGATGCCTGGCTTAGCAACAGAAAAAAATATACAGAGATTTGTTTTCTCTGAGGAATCTAAACTCAAATTAAGCTTAATGTGGAATATGTGTTTGGATGCCATAACATGTTTGATAGGTGCAACTAAGGGATACAATGCAAAATTAATTTATTCCATTAGTAAGGCTGAAATAATGAAAACTACTGAAGTATAACTTTATAGGCAGGAAAAGGGAAAAAGAGAAATTGCAAAGATCAAATGCAATACTTATCCTGAGAAGTCTATTTTAGAAAATGGAGAAATCTGTTTTAGAAAATATGTCCTCCTTTCCTAAATGTGCTACTACAGAAACACTTTCCACTCAGGAGTTTTTTGAAAGAATTGCTTCCTCTTTAGAAGGTATATTAGTATGAATGAGCCAAGAAATCCCCACAAATGCTCTTGATGGAGCTGGCATTTATTCCCAGAGGCAAGATGTCAAATCAAGCTGGCATGTGGCTACAAACACTGCATCATTGAACAATATATATAGAGTGTGGTTCACAAAACAACAGCTGTTTCTATTACAGCAGAGTGCTTTTTCAGACTGAGAGAAGTGCATTAGCCTGGGAGAAATGAGAACTGGTTGAATCTCAGCCAGACTTTGGAACAAACCTGAACAAACCATGCCAAGTTTTAGGAAAGGCTTGATAAACAATCCTGTGGCCTCATGCCACAGTTGCTGACAGTAAAGGTCAGCATCTGTGGAGATGACACTCCGCTCCACCTTTCCTGTTAAGTCCTGCTCCTGATTCATGCACTAACCCCAAGACCGATTTTGATCAGTAAACAGCACAACAGCCTTATTATCTGTTCTTTAGACTGCAGCCGTTAAAAGAATTGGCAAAAATCACTTGCCCCATCACAATCTATTAGTATCATTAGTTGTTTAACTGTTACACAAAATCTGTACATCAAATACAAAATTTAGTAGTTCATAGAACTGTAGACTGAGGCTGGAAGTTGTTTGGTACAACTCTCTGCTCCCTAAATTGGCAGGACCATCTTAGATCAAGTCAGATCATCGAATACTTTAGATTAGAAGGGATCTCTGAAGGTCATCTAGTTTATTCCCCAGCTCAAAGCAGAGCCACTTTTGTAGTTAAGGTTCATGGGGCTTCTCAGGTTGAGTTTTGGACACCTCTGAGGACAGATATTGCACAGCCCCTCACTTCGGTAGTGCCTAACCACACTTCTTGTAAAATACTTTTTTTTCCTTGTGCCCAATTGCAATTTCCTTTCCTGAAAACTGTGACTGTCATCTTCTGACCATTGGCTACGTATCAGGAGAGACTGCTCTGACTTCTCTGTACCCGCCCTTTGTAACGCAGAAAACAACAAATAGATTTCCCCTGAACCACCTCTCCCGAGGGCTGAGGAAAGCCAGCTCCCTCATCCTCTCCTTATACACCATGTGCTCCAGATCCCAAACATCTCAGTGGACTCTTGCTGGTCTTGTTCCAGTCTGTTAATGGCTTTCCTGTATGGGGAAGCCCAAAACTGTGCACAGTGCTGTGGGCGCAAAATAGCCCGAATAAACGGGATTAGTCACTTTACTTGACCTGCTGGCTGCAGTCCTGTGTACGTTAATTTAATGTATTTTAATTTAGAGTATTTGGATGACTGCCCATGGGCATGGATTATGGAGTAAGCAGCTCTTCTTTCTAAACTGTAAGATAAAATGCATATTTCAAATGCCTCTGTTTGTATCTGACTGTGATGGAACAAAACCTAGGAAATTAAATTAATGGATATGTTACAGTCAAGGATAAAAAGTGATAATTTTCTGTTCTGGTTTCTAAGTTTTCTTCCATTTTGAAACTGTTCTGAGAATCAATAAATTCCTATCAGTGTATGAAACTTGTAGTTTTGATCCTGGCTGGCAGCCAAACACGACAAAATTGCTCACCCTCCCCCCTCCTGAGGATAAGAGATAAAATTAAAGTGGTAAAGGTAAAAGAGTCTCCTGGGTTGAGATAAGAACAACTTCATAACTAAACTACAATAATAATGAAAATAATAATAACGATGATGAGAATAATATATACAAATGTACCAATGAGTGATACACAGTGCAACTGCTCACCACCCACTGACCAAGGCTCAGCTTATACCGGTGCAGGGAGAGTTACAAAACTCCAACCCCAGAATGGAGATAACATGAGTGTCTGAGACAACCCTGGGAGAGGGGCGATCCAGAGGGAGACAACTGAGAGCAAGAGAGCATACTTTTGGACAGAACCTCATATGGATAGTGGGCATGACGTGCATGATATGGAATAGAACTATTGGTCAATTTGGGTCTCAATCCTAAACCTAAGGTTGAATCCTAGGCCAGTAACTGGGGCTGTGCTCCTTTCCAGCTTCTCCTGCCCCTGCAGACACTGGCACAGCAGAGAAGCTGAAAAGCCCTTGGCTGCCCTGGCAGCACCTATAAACATCAGTGTGTGATCAGCCTTCTTCTCAGCACAAATCCAAAACACAGCCTCACACCAGCTACTGTGAAGAAAGTAAACTCTGTCTCAGCTGAAACCAGGACAAACTAGCAGTTGACTTTGTTTTTTAGAAAATTAAAAATGTTAGAAAAATATTTAATCACAGAAATGTGAGTCTGCAGGAGCTGGTCATCATCCTTCTGAAACAAGTGGGAGAGATATTGTGTAGTACTGAGTGCAGGAATAAGTGAATATAAATTCAAGGCAATTTTTCTCTGTCTTTAAGACTGATGTAAATGTTGGACTTTCACACTGCAGTTGATGTGACTTTTTTTTTAGTAAATTGTCACAAGAATAGAAATAAATCTGAATCTGCTTTGAAATCAGATAGCCTATGATTTTTTTTTTTTTTTGAAAGCTATGTGATCATGACAGACTATATCTGAAACATACTTGGCAAACTGCAAAGATCATTAATAATACCTGAACTTTCATCTGGTAATTCAAAGAAAAAGCATCATGAAGTTTTACTAAAACAATTACATTCAATGGTCATTATGACTAATATTTTTTTTATGATTCCTTGCATTTAATGAGCAGTAGCTACAATTTGTGCTTGCAGCTGTAATCCAGACTTCACCTCACTGCTAGTCATCAATTTGTCTTGTTTTTTTTTTCCCTTCAGTTGAAAGTGCAGGTATTCCACATACATTAGTTTTCACTGTTAACTAAGGACAGCTGATGCCACCACGGCTGTTCAAATTTTTTTTACAAAGATGACACAAAAATCCCAATTTGCCCATTAACTGCATGGGATTTCTCATCATATTTTTGCTGCTTGCCTTTCAAAATGAGTGAAGCACTGCAAATACAGCTCAGACAAGTGGGATAGACAACAATAAACACCTTGTCAATGGCATTCTGTATATTCTAGAATTAGCTTTATACCGTTGAAAAACCTGTAAAAGTTCACATCTTTTGTTTTCTGTTTATTTGTGCCCCCTTATAGGCATGCAAGCATCATGACCTATGAAGGGTAACTGGACAAACATTCATCATATAAATGCAAAACAGGACAGAACTCTTTAAGCAATCAGTAGACATACCATATATACCTAGCTACCCAAGGTGTGAAGTGCAGCTTTTGCTGGCTGAGCTACACCCAGATGATGGCATTGGAACATCTGCCTTGTATACATACAAAGTGACTCAAAGCACTGTGCGGTTTAGCTACGACTACACAATTATGGAAGTCCTATCACCTGGCAGGTGGGGACAGTCTCGTGTGTGGTTTCATAGATCCTGCCACAGCATTTAGCACGTCCTCAAAGATGTCAAACAAACATCATGTTTACAGATCATCCCCTACACTGTGCAGTAAAACAGATTAGGTTGTCAGCAATTTCATCTGAGCTGAGAGAAACTGAGAACATTTTCAGTCCCAACTCACCAGCTATTTTTGTAAAGGTGTTGGATGAGATCTTTAACAAAAATGTTCCTAGGGATCTTCAGCTGAATTGAAGAAATGTGCTCACATTAATTTCAATACTCCTACACAGTTGAGTTCAGCCGGCAAGCTCTCCAGAGAGATGCTGTCAATTGAAACAGGTTTTTGCAATGACAAACTAAAACTACACTTGCATTAAGTTTTTGTAGTCATTAATTGTAGTTTGGCTTGTGGCTACCGGGGTGATTTTCATCAGCAGCAAAGTTTGTTATTTAAACAAGGAGACATCTATCAGTCATACTTTGTTCTGATATTGGTATTAGGAAAACTAAGACAAGCTTTTATTTTCTGGTTGCTTGCTTAAAGCTACAAGACGTGAACAAATGCATCAAAAGTCTCACTAGTACCATCTCTTGCAACAGGTGGGGAGCGTTAGCTGACAAAAATGGACAGAAACAGAAGTTCTGGGTGAGTGACTCCTTAACACTGTGTTTTGAGGCAGAAGAAAAAAACTCTACAACACAGATTATTTAAACCCAGCTTCTACTCTTTCATTCACTCTCTCTGTGTCTATTTTTTTCCTTCACCTTATAGTCTCCTGCATAATTCTGTTCCCTTTCTGGCAACCTTTATCATGCTGACCCTTGAACTACATCATCATCTACCTGAATTTCAAAGCCTGCTTCATCCAATCTCCCACATATATCTGTGTTTTTTCTTACACTGTCTTTTCAGCCTCAAGTCTTATTCAAATTCTCAAATGTTGCTCTTTGAAGACTCAGTTCTTCTGATGCCTGCAAATGACACTCAATAGAAGTAATCGATATTGTTTGTTAAAACATTTGGAAAAGACAAGCTATCTATTTAAACAGCATTGGCAAATGCTATCCAGCTATCAGAAAAAAAAGGAATTAAACACTGTCTTTCAGACATTTAGAGTAAGTGAGATTTTATCACTTTTATGATTAACAGCTCATCTCATTATTCCTGTGTTCAGCAGAAGGTAATTTGGAGTTTACATAGCTGATGGCATGGTTTATGGCAGGTAGTTTCACTGACATCTAGGACAAAACTTCTACTGACTTCATTAGAAACTAAATTGCTCAATATGTCAATAGTTACCTGAATGAAACTTAATTTATTAAAACTCACCTTTTTAGTATCTTGGGTCTCTTTTTATCAGATTAGTTGTAATTGGAATTTTGACCATTGCTGTTTCAATGACCACTTTCTCCAGCCAATGGTTGAATTATGTAATGTTCTCTGCTTCTACAACTGCCTTGTAGAAATAGTATTCCATTTTTATTAACCTTGGTTTTGGAACTGAGATTTTATCTAAACAAAAAGGAAGAAATAATTAGAAATCAGAAAAAGATGCATTCTGATTCTCAGTGCACCAAATCTGAGAAACTCTGTTTCTTAAAATGGAAACTAACACAAAAGATTAATTTTGAATTTAACACCTTCCATTTTTAAATCTACTTTAGAATTAATTTTTTTCCTCTTTGTTTTTCTTTAGATTGCTGCAAATTCCTGGGGAAAATCTTGGGGACAAAACGGTTATTTTAGGATTCTACGTGGACAAAATGAGTGTGATATCGAGAAGCTGATTTTGGCTACTTTGGGATAGCCATAGTCTTCTACTCTCTTTGTATTGTTCTGTACTCTGCTTTATACATCTGTTCTTTCCATTGTTGCATACTGAGTCTTTCTATAGAAACAAAAATGTCTTCTCTGTAAGTTACCTTTCTTTCTGTCATGGCTTGTTAGGGCTTCCTGACTTGACCACATCTCAGCCATCACAACGCTCTCAGGTCTCACCTGGTACAAACACTCCTTTGTACTAGTAGCAAGTTGTATCCAGGACTACCGAAAACCTTGGTGTCTCACAGATCAGGAAGTTCCCTCCTCAAGTATTTACATCTCACGACTATTCTGTTATATTACTAATGGCTGATTCCACAATGCCTGAAATAAATTGAAATATATTGTTGCTATTATTCTCTTTACAATACATACTCTGGTCACAAATCACTTTGGAAATATTATGTGCTCTTCCATACAGAATTGGCTCAGGCAGCTCATGGTCATACTGGATAAAAAATATCAAAGAAATGAAAGTAGAGTTCTGATCCTATTATAGAATAATTATTTCCTATCCTAGCTTAGATAAATTGTGTCTATGTGTCATGATCTCTTCCAGGAAATTAGCTTTTTGCTAGTAAATCCCACAAAGCAGATGCATTTAGAGCAATACAAAAATTGCTTGCAGTGAAACAGTATATTGTACAATTTTAATAATTTGTTTAATTGAAGGAAAATAAAGAAGAAAATGTAATTTCTCCTCAGTTAAGTCTAAACTAGACTAATTCCTGAACTGCTTGCCTTCTATTCACTGTTTAACCTGGGGACAGGTATTTGCCACCATTCCCAAAAACCTGTTTCAAATGGATAAAAATGGAAAAAAACATTCTGTTGTTTTTCTCCACTGACATATCTGTAATCCAGGCACAGTCCCCGGTGTTGGTCAGGAGGATCATTAGTGCAGACGAGACACTCAGAGCCCATTTTACTCCTTCTGTCTGAAGAAAACCCTACCGGCACACATCCCATCCTATCAGCGTTGCTACAAATCTTGACAGGCTTGAGGACTGTTTTGCTTATTTGTTAATTAAAATACAGATATTGCAACTATTAATATAAGAAGAACTGGACTACTCTCTACCGCTTCTAGTTTCAATTAATCCAAAGGCCAGATGCCAACAAGAATCATCAGTCATAAACTTATCTATGAAAGAAACAACCCTAGCACATTAAATAGGTGGGGGAATTTCCAGTGACCCCTTCAGTGTCTTTAATAGCCTGTGCTTCATTCTTTCTAGAACATTAAGAACTTGACTTCTAATGCCATCAACAAATGAGTAATAGCTTTTCCTTCAAGAGCTTTTCAAGGTCATGGTATACAACAGATGTCCTTGCCACTTAAATAATGTCTCTTAAACTAAATTTGGGTCACAATTTATGTTGCATCACTACTGAAAGAGCTATTATTAAAGTGTTAGTATACTGCTGCACAAAAAGCTCTTCTGTGGCCTCTAGTGTCATACAATAAACTGAATTCAGACACAAAAACCTTTATAATTTGAAATTTATAGCAAATTGCAACCCAAGTAATTTTAGAAGAGCAAAGTGTTCTGAGAGAAGTAGTAACTTTTCCAGGTTTAGTGAGCTAAAACAGTACTTGAGACGAAAGTGTACCAAGCTGTCTACACAACTACTTCCCAGCTTATTAGTATGTATTGATTCCATAAACATCAAGATTTTGAGAGAGTAGAATTTAGCTCTGAAGTGAATGGTACAGTAAACACATTGCCAGTCAGCTCTGGGTTTTTTTGTTTCATACAACTTCAAGATGCTTTGCAGCGCTGTACCTCTTAATTTGTCAGTGGTTTTTGCTACTCCTGATTTGCATGTAAGATCTTTCTAGGATCCTAGTTGTCACATTAAGTGATGAGAAAGGTCAAAAGTACTCTCCTAGATCTTTACCTGATCAAATGGTCATCTTGGCTTGAACAAAATATCATATGCAAGTGAAACAAATTCAACTATGTCAACAAATCAACAATGTCAAAAAATTTAACGGTTTGCAAAGTGGTACTGCTCTACCCACCTTCTGGAGTTAACCTTTGGTCCTCTGAATGATTTTTTTTCTCAGCATCTTCTCCACAATCCTTCAGTGTCATAGACCAACTCTCCATGAAAATGACACAGTACCTGGAATTTAAGGTGCAGGCAAATGTATCTGCACCTTGAAGTCAATTTGCTCTTTGAAAACAACCTTGATGCTGAGACAGCCATTCTGCTGATATTCAGAGTACAAGTAAAGGGTCTTCTGCCAGTGCAGGTCTTCTCACTCACAGTGATCAATAGACAGCAGGGCCTGGGAGCCACCAATGGCTCTGCCTCACACAGACTACCTGGAGACAGATTTTTAATGTCAGAAGGCCTTGAGCTCTTCTAGTCCACTATTTGGTGGGAGTATGAGGAAACTTGCTCTTCATCAAAATGGCACCTCTCTCATTTCTCTCCTTTTTTTTTTTTTTTTTTTTTTTAATGACCCTTCCATCACTAATGCTCAGCCATGCCTGCTAGCTTGGACTAAAAGTGTCTTGTAGCCTGGTGGTTTTTCCTGTATGAATAGAAAGGAACAATATGTGACTCATTCAATAGATTATTGATCTGTGATTATTCAACAGAGAGCTCATCAGCTTTTGGCTCGGGGCAGAGTAGCTGGAAAGCTGCCCAGTGGAGAGGGACCTGGGGGTGCTGGTCGACAGCCGGCTGAACATGAGCCAGCAGTGTGCCCAGGTGGCCAAGAAGGCCAACGGCATCCTGGCCTGCATCAGCAATAGTGTGGCCAGCAGGACTAGGGCAGGGATTGTGCCCCTGTACTCGGCACTGGTGAGGCCGCACCTTGAATCCTGGGGTCAGTTTTGGGCCCCTCACCACAAGAAGGACATTGAGGTGCTGGAGCAGGTCCAGAGAAGGGCAACGAAGCTGGTGAAGGGTCTGGAGCACAGGGCTGACGAGGAGCGGCTGAGGGAGCTGGGGGTGTTTAGCCTGGGGAAGAGGAGGACCTTATCCCTCTCTACAACTGCCTGAAAGGAGGGTGTAGTGAGGTGGATGCTGGGCTCTGCTCTAAAGTAACAAGTGATAGGACAACTGGAAATGGCCTCAAGTTGCACCAGGGGAGGTTTAGGCTGGATATTAGAAAAAATGTCTTCACTGAAAGAGTGATCAGGCACTGGAACAGGCTGGCCCGGGGGACCATCCCTGGAGGGGTTCAAGAAACGTGTAGATGTGGTGCTTAGGGACATGGTTTAGTGAGTTAGGTGGTGGTGTGGGTTGATGGTTGGACTTGATGATCCTTGAGGTCTTTTCCAACCTTAGTGATCCTATGATTCTATGATTTAAGTCATTAATACTACTAGTGGTCTGTGGGAATTGCAGAAAGGGGTTGTACCAGGAGGAGAAGGCAGTGCAGGAATAGCCTTTGTGTTTGTGACATGGTGTAAATTTCCTTTTCCATAAAAACAGGAAGGTAACACTTTATGGCAACCAAAAAAATAAATCCCCAATCAGATTACACGCTACATTTCTTGTTAACAACATGTTCTATGAAGTTTTGGTTAGTTGTCAGTCTAACTGTGAAACTTTACAACTGGGTATAGAAGTAGCCAGAATGTATGTCTTGGGACCTGGTACCTGACAGTATTAGTAACTAGTGGAAAACTCCCTGTCTAAATTTCTGTATATGTAGAAACTATTTCAGATAGATCTCTAAGCAGAAATACTTACGAACTTTGTTAGAGTTTGAATCTTCCCAATACTCACTGAGCAGAACAGACTCCTTTTGCAATTTGTATTGATCATCCTTCATGGTTTTCCCACAACTAGATCCTAAATGTTACTGAAAATATCTAATAGATGAACACTGTTAATGCCCTTTGAGATGGCTTTAAGTGGAAATTAATTTTAAAATCGAAACGGCTAATGAGCCAATAAAGGAACCCAGCTATTTCCACACCGTTGTTAACCTTTTTTCCATCCTATTGTTATAGAAACATTTCCTGTCTGTTAAATGATAGCAAATCACACCTTGAAGATTGGCTTCCTATTCCATAGAAAGCACTATCAGGCCTGGTAATATTCTATGCATGAATCATTTTGTTTGCATAGGGGTGCCTGGCAAGCACTGAATTTCTGAAGGCAATGGCTCTGCTGAGGGGTCTAAGTCATGTGAGTCACAGGGAGCTGCCTCTACACCAGGGTCCTGTTAGGGATTTTGGTGGGGCTGAGAGGCGCAGAAAGTTCCTTTCCTAGCAACCACTGCACACAAGTTGGCAAGACCAGGTTTCCCCAGCTCTGGAGTTTGCTCATCATCGTTAAGATGTGTGAAGAACTGATGACACTTGCCATAATAGGGATTTTCTTTTCATTTTTTTCTATTTCAGAATCATGCATGATGAAAATGTTTTTATACAGCCTTACAATAGCATTAAAGCACAGTATGTGCATACTCCTGCTAAAATTAATTGAGAAAAGGGAAGGATTTGAACATCTCACCTAATGAGCACAATTGCTTGAGAACAAAAAGCTAAAGGCAGCCAGGATGCGAAATGAGGTTGGAGCAGAAGGAAAGGTTTTGCCAGTCTGGTGTTTAAACACTTCAAATTATGGGAGAAGTAGGGCATGTGGACATCCTTCTGAATGTTGTCTTTGGAGAACTGAGAAGCCCCTGTACCAGCACTGTGTTGCTGCTACCCTGCCTTTAGCTGGGGAATGTAATATATGACTTGTATTTTATCTGTCTGCTGTTTACTGCTTGTACCTTTCTCTTAGGAGGCTGTGGTCAGGCAAAAAAGAAGGTTTTTTAGGATAGTTGGTGTGTTCTGGATGCCCAGAGTGAGGTCCCTTTGGGAAAGCTTCCCCTGGGCATGCTGACCTTAGGGAGGCTTGTGGACTTCAAGCTGGCAGCCAGCACTGGGACTCAAAGACGAACAGTTTTTTGTGTATCTTAGTACAATAACTTATGTGTTTTGGGGGAATGCAACCTAAAGCAAGAGGAGAGCGAAATCCAGGGGACATAAGGAACATGTGTCTGGAGCAGGGACTAGACAAGCCCTGAGAGGAATGACAAGGGGACTATTTTCCTGTAGTTCCAGGAATCAAGGAAAGTTGCTACACTGAGAGTAAGCCTGAAAAAAAGGAACTACGCTTCTAGTAACCAGAGATAGAGGGAGATTTGCTTGTCAGACTTTTCAGCTTCATGTTTTACTAGAGACACGACACTAGAGCTTGCACCTGAGCCCTTAATGCTGCACCTACCAGTTGCTGTTTCCTATATGAATGACTGGCTTACATCTTTGCACCCATTCCTCACTGCAAGGATTAAACCTTTAGCAGGATGGAGACTGCGTCTTTGCGGGAGCTAACAGCAAATTGTGAGCAACACTGCTTTATTCTGAAGCACTGCTGTGTCTCTTCAGCCAAGATACACACATATCCAGTTACCAAGTTTATTTCCAGACAGATTCAATGTGGGGACTCCCAGCTGATGAAATTTTGTTGGTCTTTCAGTCCCATGTGTTGTTCAGCAGTGACTCAGAACCAAGGAGGTTGGCAGAGGTCAAGGAGTGAGGGCTGTATAGTGGGAACCTCTGCTTCATATAACAGCAACCTGTTAGGGAATATTAAAGGAAGAATGAATGCAATGAAAGGAATCAATTTTTACTTTTCTTTATGAGCTGTCAAACACACATCTGTATTACTTACATCAGTGAATGTTATTACTTCATCTATAACACTTTATCGCTGTGCTGGAAATCTTGATCGTAGAGCAGCATTATGCAGAGCTGTTCCCGGAGAAGGCAGCTGAGGGAGAAGCCTGAGGCAGGAGGTCAGACTCTGCTCGCCACTGAAATCCTCAGTGCTTTAAAGTTTTTGGGGACACTTGAAGCCATGACTGCCTCAGGCTGTGTATGAAATAATTTTGAGTTATCTGGAGGTTTCACTCAGCTTGCTAGCAGTGACAGATACGCAAACACATAGATGGGGACTCATGAATTTCAACTACTGCCTTAATCTAAGCATAACTGCATTTCCATTGCAAAACTCTGAAGACTACCCCTTCATTTTTCCCTGCAGTAAAAACACCAATTTAGTTCATTGCATCTATCAAATCATGATACACAGCACAATGTTTTATCAAAGACAAATTTCTGGCAAACTTGTGTGGAAAAGACAAATATTTAGCCCTAGTGTGCTGTACTGTCATAGTGTGAAGGACTCAGCTGATGGTCCAAATTCATTGGCAATATCACTATTGAACGTAATGTTAATATTGTTCTCACTGATATGGCACAAATCAATCAACAGGGCTTCTGTTATTGTAGAAACTTGCAAGCAGGGAAACTGACAATCGAGGTTATAGTACTTTCACCTTCTTCTTTTTCACTCTATACAAGCAGATTTTTAAGAGTACTCTGTACTCCTAGCTGGCATGATCCACAGCCTGTGGAAAACTGTATTAAAAGTGTGCGACCTCAATCTAAGCCAAATTGCTGAAGTTTGTGAAAGTCTTGACATAAGCAGAAAGGCAAAAAAGTAAATGGAGGAGGAAGGGGAGAAGCAGTTTAATAGTTCTTTCTGGTTTGCACCAGGTCTGGAAGTAAAACCTAATTGTACTTTTGTCTTGGAAACAAAACTCAGCAAGTTTTGCTGGGTTTCAGCTCACTCTAAAACAAAAATTAAGGTCATGCTTACAGATTTTTCAGCAAGTCCGAGCTGAGTTTTCAGAAAACCCAAAGCAAGAGTATGTTTCCACTGGAAGCTGTGTTACAGCTTATAATGGTTCTTGTAGTGGTTCTATTCCACCCAGCCTGGATTTCCTCACTTTATCCAAAACCAAAATGAACTGTGACAGGAGATTTACACAACTGCACTGAAGGAGGGCATCAGGATTTTAAAAAGCAAGCAAGCAAGCAAACAAACAAACAAAAGCAGCATGTTTGATGTCCAGTGAATAGATTCTGCTAAGTTTCATACAGCACTGCTACAAAGAAAAATACTAGAGCAAGATGGGTGAGGCTGCCTTCGTGGCATTTTCAAGGTAAATAATCACATAATGATTCATCCAATAAAAAAGACCAGATGGAGGGGAAAAAAATACAACTAATCACTCATTTTTCCAACCCTGAATAATTAATTATTCCATTGAACAGGAAAACTTCCTGCTTTTGAGTGACGTTTGGATGAACAGATGGCATTTCACTAATTGGCTGGTTCAATGTGGATTTTCATTCACTGTTCTGATGCTTCTCTGCCTCCTCATGGTGTGTTGCCTCTCGATGTGTTTGCGTTTCTGTGTTACCTTTGTCATTACTGACATGCTCATGTTTGGGACAGTGAGGCTGATATTTAAATAAGGCTGCAAGCAAGCCATCTATGTATTCTTGAAATGTTGTGCTCCCATAACTTCCCACAGTGTTTCAGAAAGGCTGTTGGAACTTACTTCAGGAGGGCAGAAGAACAAGAAATTTAATATCAGTCCTGGATACTGAGTTTCCTCAATGGGCAGATCACCCAAGTGGCAATAGCAGAGAGGGAAAGAATATAAACAGGCAAACCAGCAGTTTTGATATCACCTATCAATCAGCCTGATTCTGCTCCACTCTTCTTTCAACCTGAGTCTCTGCCACCTTCCCTTCTATGCAGGGAAATGCATTCTCAGTCCTTGCTGGGATTCTCTGCTCCCTCAATATATAGCTCCAACAGCAGAGGCTTTCTTTTTGCAGCAGGGACTCACTCTAAAAAAGAAGTAAACTATTAGTCATTGGAAGACAAAATCTTGAGAAACTGGGCACACTTAGGTAAAGACATTAACAAAAGTCTTTGGTTTGAACCTGGAAGTCTATGCCGATGTTGGGAAAGCAAGGTGCCCGAATAGTTCAGATTGATGCCCCAGGACAGTATCATACACGTGTGGCTTTTAAGGCTACTTACAATTTCCTCTGCGTGAGATATCCTGAGTTTTCACATGCACAAGCGCAGCTCCAGGGAGAGCCAAAGGCTGTTTGGGATGTGTGCGCTGCAGAGAACAAAGAAGGGTCACGCTAACTGGCATGACAATAGCTACACTACGTGTGTGCCTCTGTGGACGGATGTGTGCGTCTGGATAAACACAGTGAGCGTTTTTTCTCTGCAGCACTGTCTCCAGGCTAGAGCTGTTCTGAAAGAAAGTGAAATTCCAATCTCGGGAAAGAGAATAAAATTTTCATTCTAAAGGAAGTTTGCTCAGTTAGTCTAATGAACATGATGGTCTCTGTAGAGAACAGGTGAATTTGCTTTGCTGAGAACACTGACTAGACAAAATAGGACAGTATATCACTTCTTCCTGTAATATTTTTTTAAAAAAATTAATTCATTACACATGAATTAATCTGTAGCCAGAAGCCATAAACTACTTTTTCTTACCACAGGGGCAGCTCTGCAAAAGTATCATGCTCTTCAGTATCAGTGGTGATGCTCTCTTTCACACAAGAGCAGAATAGGAGGGAAAGGGGAAAGAAATCACACATATACTCTTTGTTCATGTGTGTTCTTGAATACAAAGATCTGAACTCTTGTGGTGTTGTAATGATAGAGGTTTGCACTGGTTTGTTTTATTCACCGGCTTCCTTCCCCCTCTGCAAGCAGATGCAGAAACCCAGAGGAGCATCATTGGCATACTGAGTGTCCACAAAGATTATTCTCTGCTTAGGTTTTAATGAGACTGATGGTCTGACTGCAGACTTAGCTGAATTGTGAAAACGCATTACTTTCTAATTATTTTGAAAGTCTCCCTCTTTCTTCAAGCCCTTGAAACACTTTTTCTCGGTGCTGCTCAGTGCTCGTGGTGTTCTGAAGGGGTTCAGTTGCATTGCCCATGCAAACATTCAGGATGCTGTCAAGGTATGGCCTTAGAGCAGTGCCAGTCTGGGTGACAGCAGCTGTCTTTATTCAGAGAGGTCAAACTCTGTATCAGAACCAGCTGTAAGGATCTCTGTAGGCCTGTGTGCATCTACACATGTGAAAGCTATCTCCAGGGTAATACTCTAAAGATGTGTGTAAGTGTTTATATGATCAAGGAAGTGAATGCCTTTGTTTATACCTTTTTTGGGGAAAAAATAAACTATTTGCCTTTATATTATATTTTCAATAGAGCAGAATGTAGCAAATTTCCATACGTATGCAGTATTTTTCAACTCTGATGCAACTCCTAAGAGAACACAGTACCACTAAAACAGTATGGAACAAGTAACATCAAATTTTCATTGATGAAAAATAAAACTGTTCTGATGCTTCACTGAATAAATATCCTTTAGTATCTCCTTAACCTTTCAATTTTGCTGATTAGTGTTTTTTTATATGTAAGAAATCCATGATCTTTGCATAAGGTCATTATCAAATGTGTTTCTCACTGTTGGAAGGTAAAAGATATTCTAAAGAGAACTACTTCTGCCCATGGAAAAAAGCCTGAAGACCCAGATATATTGGCTGTTAAATTACTTTTTAAAAAATCCTCCCTTCCCAAATAAATTTCATCCCACTGCAGTCTGTGTGGGTTTTTCCCCTTCTTTAAGTGAAGCAGGCTTCTCTGGATACGGGTCTGCCTCCCTCGGGCTGACCTGCCCACCTGTCATCCACTCCCTGCCTCCCAGGATCAGGTAGCTGGGCAGAATGGCCACAGATGCACTAAAACTTTGGAGCATTCAGAGTGAGGCAGGCAAGGACTCAGCAGTTTTTCCTGTTGATTTGATTTCCAGGGCTGATGATCACACAGAGGAAGCACTGCCTTTGCTCAGGGTCCGATCCAGGACGGCCAGGCCCTGGCTGGAGTGCCCCTTTGAGGTGTAAGTGCTGGCTCCCCACTTCGTGTGTTTTGCTCTTATCTAGGTTCCAGGTCTGTTGTGTTAATGATCCTTTCAGAGTTTGGAGGTTGGTGCACCTGGCAGTGTAGACAGAGCTAACAGACCCAGAGGCATCCCAAACCATGTAGCACATTGATCAGAAGGTTGTCTTTATTCAAATACACTTTCAAACCACTTTCTTTCAACACACAGAGGAATGCTCTGTCAGTTATTGTCTTTTTTTCACAATGCTGTTTCTATTGCTGCTGTATTCAGAAACAAATGGGCTGTCTGCAGTATAATTTAGTCATTATCGATGCACTTGATACCAGACATGCAGGTAAAGTTTTTCGAAAGTGCTTAAGAACGCTGCGAGTCAAGTTCTATGGATGCACAGGGAAGTTGGGTGAATTATTTCTGGATGCTTATTGAGAAGCCCACTTACAGGTATTAAAAAACAGATTTATGTTCATAAAAGTCCACTCTTTGCAGGCACAATGTGACTTAAAAGAGCATCTTAATGGAGTCTAGCTAGAACCTGAAATCAATATTTCATTTCTCTTGAAGAGAGCCTTTGCTTTCTAAAAAGCACAAAAGCTAGTGCCTAGAATAAAGAAGTCAGAGATTCTGCCTGATAAGGTCATGCAATCCTTCATCCACTAGAATTACCATGTAATACCACTCATTTTCTTTACTTTGCACTTTACACTGTGATTTCTTTCGATACAAACAAATCGATACATGATGTCCATCTCGTAATTAAGCACCTGATTTAAACTCAGAGGTACACAATTTTGTGTATGAATTTACATACAGGTTCTTTAATTAATTAATTAATTAATGCAATTCCCACAAGGGTAACAGGACATGGGGATTTAACTTCCTTTTTATTTTTCTAACAGATAAAGCTCCTTATCATAGAGAGCTATAGAGAGTCCTTCAAAAGGGCTAATATAGGCTTACTGAATATCAGCAAATATTGTAATGCAGCGATATCTTTCAATAAATTACTTACAATTACATTTCCATTATCTTTAGACTCCACGGAGGCACAGGCATTACCTTTCAAGCTGGGATTTCTATTTTTAGAAAGGCAGCGAGTTTCATTAGCAGTTTCTCCAGTCTGGCTGAAATTCTGTCTAAACTGAATGGAACTGAAAGAATGAAGTCATCTCATTCATGAGTTTCTTTAGATGTGCATCATTTAAAATGGCAGTGCTTTGATGGGCTTTATTTGTCTTGACTGTAGCTTGCACTCAATCTAGTTGTGATGGGAAGACAATAATCAATGTCATGTTTCAAAATAAAAGCAGCATTCACCTATTGCATACTTTATCAGGAGTGTCTTTGCTGAATCCTACAGTTAAATAATTGTAATTCAGACCTCAAAGAATCAAGAAATTTATGTAAATCGTAAATAAATTTTAAAAGGGTGATTTTGTCAGCTTCAAGGACTTTTGGTTTACACCAGACCACATGCTTCAAACCCTTTCTCTGTAGCTATGTGCACTTCGCAATCCCTTTAAAAATGGTAAAATTAATCTGAAACTCTCCCATATTCTCTTGACAGCAGGAACATAAAATACTTGCTAAGTCTCCACAATGTGAAATTTCTTTTTTTTAAATATATCCCTCTGTATCTAATAATGATGTGTGCATTTATTATGTGCATATTTATTCCTTAGGTTCAATAAAGATAGTATTCTGAATATTAGTGAATTTGGAGTGTTCATTAGAAGACATTATAGTATGCTGTGGCAATTTTAAGTTGACTTCTACCAATAGGTATTGGCATTTCCCCTTGTTCTAGTATTAAAAGATCGCATAAACAGGAATTTATTTTTTATGTGCTTCCCTGTTTTGAGTGGTGTCACTTCACCCTTTGTCTAAGACCAGTTAAAGGTGACACACTGCTATTAGGAGTTCTTATATGCTTGTACTTAGCGGAAGGTTTCTTAACAGAATAGGAAAGGTCTTCTTTAATCACCATGATCACATCTGGTTCACACTTTCCTATAAAAATGTAATAATCACTTAGAGTTGGGAGTTTCATTCCCATCTCATTGTAATAAAATTATCCTGTGACAGCTGGCTTTAGATGGGAAGCTGAGTTATATTTTAATTTAGAAGCTAAATATATAGTCCAGTTATCAACCTGAAAATCTCGGAGTTCATCTCTGTCAATGCTGTTTGTGCCATCCCAAGGAAGTTTCTGCATTTTTCTGCACTTTGGTTTCCCATTTATGGAAGGAAATAATTATTCTTCTACCTCACAGTGCACAAGTACATCCCAGCTTGTAGTCTTTCCTCACAATACTGGTCTTGGTTTATCCGATAGTAGTAATATAAGTGTGAATTATTCTGCTGCCATCCGGATGAGCATAATTTTTCTCACTATTCTCACTTCAAACAGAGTAGAAAAAAAAATGGTAACCTGTATAAATCCAACACGTCTGACATCTAGACCTATACTGCAGCATATGAAAGATAAGTGTTTTGATGAAGGCATCTTTTTTTTTCTCCCCTGCTATAGAGTAACAATTACATTATTTCTTTAGAAATAATGCCTGGGGATGGATGAGGAGCCAAGCGAGAGTTTATGGGTCAGGATTAAAGGGAGGGAAGGGACAGGGGACATTATAGTTGGGGTCTGCTACAGGCCACCTGACCAGGAAGATCAAGCAGATGAGGCCCTCTACAGACAGATAGGAGCAGCCACAAGTGCACAAGCCCTGGTCCTTATGGGGGACTTCTGCTACCCTGATATCTGTTGGAGAGACAACACAGCAGGGCATAAGCAAGTCAGGAGGTTCCTGAGATATGTTGTTGATAACTTCCTTCTCCAAGTCGCAGAGGAGCCAACGAGGAGAGGTGCTATGCAACCCCAAGCACAAATACAGGCTGGGAGGAGAATGGCTTGAGAGCAGCCCCGAAGAGAAGGAATTGGGGGTGTTGGTAGATGGGAAGCTCAACATGAACCAGAAATGTGCGCTTGCAGCCCAGAAAGCCAATCGTGTCCTGGGCTGCATCAAAAGAAGTGTGACCAGCAGGTCGAGGGAGGTGATTCTCCCCCTCTACTCTGCTCTCGTGAGACCCCATCTGGAGTACTGCATCCAGCTCTGGAGTCTGCAGCACAGGAAGGACACAGAGGAGGGCCACAAAGATGATCAGAGGGCTGGAGCACCTCCCATCTGAGGACAGGCTGAGAGAGTTGGGATTGAGCCTAGAGAAAAGAAGGCTCCGGGTAGACCTTAGTGCAGCCTTCCGGCACTTAAAGGGGTCCTACAGGAGAGATGGGGAGGCACTCTCTATCAGGGAGTGGAGTGATAGGATGAGGGGTAACAGTTTTAAGCTGAAAGTGGGTAGATTTATATTGGATATTAGGAGGAAGTTGCGTCCTGTAAGGGTGGTGAGGCACTGGAACAGGTTGCCCAGGGAAGTTGAGGATGTCTCATCCCTGAAAGTGTTCAAGGCCAGGCTGGATGAGGCTTTGAGCAACCTGGGCTAGTGGAAGGTGTCCCTGCACATTGCAGGGAGTTCGAACTAGATGATCTTTAAGGTCCCTTCCAACCCAACCCATTCTGTGATTCCATGACATATTTGACAACCAGTTTTTAAAATAAGCATTTCTAAATACAGCTATAACTCATAAAGTTCATAAGAGAAGAAAGTATGCTTAGGAGGGATCATTCTGTACATGTTCTGTTTCTTATGCTTCTTCCCAATGCACCTGTACTAATCCCTATCAGAGACAAGATGCTCTACTAGGCAATCTGCCAGGTCCATTAAGAAGGCTAAAAAATAGCATATGGTATAGTTAAGTGATCTTCCATTATGCGTTTCCTGTGGCTAAGATAAACACATGCGTTCATGAGAAGCACTGTTTTATATCTATTAAAGCTTCATTAATCTTTTGAATAAAATGTGAGTGGGAAAACTTAATTGGCTTCGATTACACCATTTCCTGCAGAATGAAGCACAAGTCAAATTATGTCAGTGAATAATGATCTAAAGGTTTTGAACAAATGTGGAACATTACTCTTCTTAATTTAAAAAAACGCGTGAAGCTCTTTGTTGCTGTAATGAAATTGCCATCAGGACAAACACTTCAGAGGTACAGAAGCAGAATTCACATTCAAAAAGCAGTAGTCTGCATGCAATTAAGATCAGGAAACAATATGTTTCTAGCTGAGTGACCATACTTCCTCATGATCCATTAGGCAAGCAGAACTTGCAGCTCGTTCAAGGCTACATGCAATTCCAGTAAATAAAACCAAACATGATGTCAAAACTAGGGAATCACAGATGGCCTTGGCCAAGTGCAGGAACAAACTAGAATGGGACTGACTGTAATAGAGAATATTGCTTCAGACCTCAAGGATGTTTAACTCAAGGAAAAGTCCTTTTGAAAACATTTTGGATGGCAGTATGATTCATTAGTTGCACTGTAAGAGCACTATGCTGTACTGCACAAGAAGTGTTATCAAGGTTTCAGAATATGTGCTGGACACTCAGGAATAAATGCTGGATTTCAAACCATAAATAAGATTCCTATAAAGCAGACAAATCTTAGTGGAAAAGCAGCGTAGGAAATTAGTATTTCACATGACACTAGTTATCCAGTGTAGCCTACTGGTATTGACATGTGCAATCTCTTTTGGTGTGGTTTTTTTGTTGTTGTTGTTTGGTTGGTTTTTTTCTTGTAGTTGTTGTGGTTTTTTGTGTTTGGTTTTTTTTTTTTTTTTTTTTTTTTTTTTTTTTTTGAGAGAATTTTGCTCAGAATGACAGAAAAAAAGCTGGGAATCAGAAAGTCCATCTCATTTTTCCTCCTTCGAGGCAAGACTGCTTGTATCTGAAATATTCCTGACAGATCCCAGGTCAGCTCTTAAATCCTGCGGAGGAAGATGTTCCACATTATGCCTAAGCAATCTGCTCTGGTACTTACCTGTCTTTCCCAGCAGCTTTTCCACCTGCCTGATGTACACCTCCATTACTGCAATTCTAGCCCAAACTACTTGTCTCATTCACAGCAGATGTGAAAAAAGTTTATTCCCTTCTTTTTTTCAGAAGTTTTTAAGCTTGTCATCATGTTTCCCCACAGTTTTCTTTTCTCTTGACAAACCAAATCACATTTTCACGTTTCCACATTTACTGTCTCTCTGATAATTCCTATGGGCTCATCTTTTTGATGTGTGACATTCGCAGCTGGAAACAGGAGTCCTGGGGAGGCCATATCGGTGCTGAGTAGAGCAGAATTATTACTTCCTGTGATTCACTTTAAAAAATTGAGTTTTTATTTTTCAGTATTTCAGTATTTCATTAACACTATTTAATTATTATTTGCTTGTAAACAATCATTACCCAAATTCTTTTTTGCACTGATAGTACTTTACCACTTGCCATTGATTGCTATGTGTAACTGATTTTTGATTGTCACTATTTCCTGTCTAGGACTGGTATTTCTTCTTTATTGCCGGGGTTGTTTGGTTGGTTGGTTTTTGGTTTTATGGTTTTTGGTTATTATTTTTTTTTTCCCCCCTGACAGTTTCTCCCATTTGTCAAAATGTTTCATCTTCCTCTTGGAGTAAGTTTACAGCCCCTCACTGCTTCTTGCACATTTAGTGCATAATCTTTTGTTCAGGTCCCTAATGAAGATATTTAAGATTATGGAACCCACAAAATCCTTCTATTGCAATGAATTAATCCTTTAACTTTTGACATCTTGAAAAATTTTTCTCCAGTTGCCTATCCATTTTCTGGCAAGCTAATCATGAGTGTACTTTTGGAGGAAGTCAAATGAAAATCCTGTTGGACAGGGTCAAAAGTCCTATTCAATTCAAAGTTTTTGCTTTCACCTAACTACTAGGTTTGTTGTCATGTCATCGAAAAAAAAATTCTTTTTGAGAAACCCATACTGACTATTGCTTATCATTTTGATATCTTCTAGATGCTAGTTAGACTTTTTCAGGTTTTTTGCTCTAATATTTATTTGAGAAATTAAGTTACATTGATTTCAGTAGATTTAAGGCCTATCCTGTTTTTTTTCTCTAGGAATAAAACACTGCATGATGCTATGATTACTGTCTCCTATACTGATAGTTTTTGAAAGTTGTTCAGGACTGAAGAAGCCGCTATTCTTCAGGTGCTATCTTGATGGATTTAAAGATGTTTAGCCATGTCCCACTTGCCTGCTGTATAAATTTGTTCTCTATCTTCAGTGGGCAGAGAGTTAGAAACCTGCCAGTACCATCAAAGCTTATCTGTCAGGTGATTGTGCTAACACTTTTTTCTTTTTGTTCTTTTTTAAAGGCTTCATCCACTTGATCTTGCTATTCTAAAGGCCAGCAATAGACCATGCCTGACAGCAAAACTATTGGTGTTTCCTTCTGTCATTGTGCAGAGGTCTAAAGAGTCTAGTTATCATTATGGTTTAGACTCAGGGAAAGTGCATATGCCCTTGATATGCAAAATTCTGTCTCATCTTTCTATTCCTTAATAGGTGGCATTACTCTTCACTATCATTCATGTTACAGAAATGATCAGCCGAGTGATAGCTTTGGTGCAGCTATAACATTGGTTACCTATACACATGTTTGTTTCTTCTTATTTCTTTTTTCAGTGTAGGTGCATGTAAAATGTTCAATAGATTGATGGACTGGTTTGCTCCCCTTATTGTACTTCATCAGTTTTTCAGGGTTATATCTAGGCTACCTACCTGCAAATTTGATGTGAGCTGCCATCAGTCCTTATCCTAGCTCTCCTCATCTAGTGAGAAAATCCAGGCCTGAGATCTTCTCCCTTTCATGTGAAAAAGACTTAATTCCTACTAAACAGTTTCCTTCATGGGACACCGGCATATGACGAAGGAAAAAAAAACAAACAACCTTCCCAAGCAGCCACTACTTTGGCAGCTGTTTCATGGCTCTGTCCCTGTGTGGCTGTTGTTCTGGGCTGGAGGAATGGAAGCTCATTGTCACACCCAGATCCTTGACTTTCCCTCAGGCTCAGAGCCTGTTGTCACTTCCGCTCAGGTGTTATCCATGCCACAGCGTGGCAGTCAGAGTGAGCCTTGCTGAGCCTTTGGAATTCTTCATACTTCCACAGGTATGAGCTCCTGGCAGGGAGCACCTTGATGCATCCATCCATTTAAAGGGAGACTAACCAACCATTACCATTATTTTATTTCTACTTTGCATGGTAGTCATAAATCTCTTCAAGGGCAAATGACTTTTCCTCCTTGTCCATCACTGTAAGTAGTCCTTCTTTGGTGCTGCAGAGTGGATTCTGGATGGGAAGCAAGCGACCTATTGAACAGCACATTCACTTTCTGATACTGCTGTATCTTTTCCTACCTAACCAGTTTCACCTCCACTAGAGATTTGTATGTGCATTATGTTGATAAGCTCCTGGTCTTACTTGAAACTCATTACCCTGACTCAGTCATCCAAGCTCTCCCACTTGATTAGTCTGACAGGAGACACCTCTCACACCAGGTGATCTTCCTGACATTTTTTTTTTTTTTGGCAGGGAAGTGGAAGACACATTGTGTGGAAACCTGGACCAGGATACAGTCTGAGAATTTTCTCTGTCACACAGAAGGCATTTTGACAAGACCACAGTACTTAGACAATTTGCTTCTTCCTCCTGGAGTCCTTGCAAACTTGAATGACTGCAATGACTGCTTCAACCGTTACTGTTGTGAGATCAGTATGTGGAAGAATTTAAATGCATGTTCTCCCGACTACTGAAAAGGAATTGAGGTCATCCTAGACTAGCATTCAGACAGAAACATGTAACATCATGAACTACATTGTAACGTGCTATGGTCAAAGATTTTATAGCACATGGGGCTGGAGAATAATTTTTTTTTTTTTTTTCCCTCAGGAAACTATGAATCCAGATCCATTGATGTGGTTAAATTCCTTTTTTTTTTTTTTTTTTTTTTAGTACCAAATAGTATGAGGAAACACCAACCTAGAAAACAGTTCAAATCCCAAAGCATAAGGTTTAATTTATGAAAATATGTAATATTCAGATGATGAGGATAACCAACAAATGTCTAATAACAAGAGATAGCCATTATCCATGATTGACTATCAGATAGAAAACCAATCTTCCTTATCCGTTATAACCTCATGACATAAGAGACAACATCTCTTTACCGAGAATATCATTGGTCTGTTTTGTTTTCAGACTGTAAAAAGCCTTACTGAGTTAATTTGTTTTGAAACTCCCCCAAAGAGAATACATATAAGCAAATACAATTTATTTAATTTTGTTTTCTGAACGGTGTTTTAGTCTTTAAACTTATGGGAAATACCTTTAGGACTTCTTTGTAATTTTAAATAATACAAACAATAAAATATCATATTGGAGGGCTAATAAACACTTCCTTGTTACAGCAGTATAGATTACTGCATTAAAGTAAGCAAAGTAAATTTTGGTTTTGAGAACAAAACAATGAAAACAAAATGTAACAGAACCTGTGGTCTGGGAATATTCAGCTCCTCGTTGTAAAATAAAAGCATAGTGTACACAGCAGGTCTGTTATCACTTTTTAAGTAGTAAGTGATTTAACACAATATAGCCAAAGGAAATGAACAGTAGAATTAACAAGAGCTAGTTGTAACTTATGAAGAATATAATATCAAATAATTCACTGATATTATAGCATTGGAAATAGAGGTCACTGCACTAATAATTTCAAACAAGGTAACATATGCCTGAAAACCTCTGGGATCTGCCATGCTTTCATTGATGTCAAGGTCGAAGATAAGGTCTATGCTCAGCAGGCATACATCCAAAGTACAAATTACCGTGGCCACTTATTGTACTGGTTTCTGAATAACTACTACAATCACTGGGATATAGGTCAAAATGACTATCATTTTGAACCCCTTGGGTAGCTGTTATGTTACTAAGTATGTCTGAGATATCTAAGAGCCAAACTCAAAAGCATACTTAGAGGGAAAACAAGAAAGGAATATGAATCAGTGAATTAGTGGTTAGAGCTCTTAGATGGTAAGGTTGAGCCTTGCACACAGGTCAGGCTCCCTAAGTAATTACTATTTCTTGTTTCTCATCCACTGCTAACGTGAAATATATCTCAGGGAGAGGATCATGGCTCCATTCTTTCTGCTCCCTCTCCCTGGTGTAATTGCTTCTGACTCTTAACTGAAAGCTCTCTAGGACAGGATCTGCAGTTGGGAGCAGACGTGTCTGACTGCAGTAACTTCTTGAGGCTCGCCATAGGCCACTGAGCGCTTTCACCCCTCTCCATCCAAAGACCCCAACAAGAGGGATGAAATACGCACATCTTCTTCCTATAAAAAGTGCACACACTTCCACTCCAGGAGAGCCAGGTAGTTAGAAGTTAGGTATTGCAAAGTGTTTGTGCCTGAATCCTGAGCCTTATAGGGAGGGAAATATATCAGTAGAGAAGCCATCCAAGCACTGCATGCAGTCGAAAAGCATTGGTTTGTTATATGCTCTAAGGGCAACATCTCAATTTTATAAGTAATGTTAATCAGGAAAGCCTTAGGGGAAAGGTATGAATTGTTATTAAAAAATCCCTGAAGGATAAGCAATTGAATTTGGTTTACTGAAATAAATAAAAAGACCTCTAACTAACTGTAGGGCTTTGACACAAGCCCTTACAATGGTTACAAGCTGCGGCAAATACTTTGTGTCTTCCAAAAATACAGAGGCACAGTGAGGACCTTTCTCAGATATCATGGAGAAGGCTAAAGGAAGCAAGCAGGAACACACATAAATGTCTCAGACCAGTACAGGATTTCAGTTGAATTTTGAGTTAAACTCAAAAACTGATCCTGAAAATGACTTTTTCAGCTGCTGCTGAACACTGAAGGTACATAGGTAAAACAGATACTTCGACTTCAATGGCCAAACCAAACTGACAAACTCTTTAACCAGCCACTGGAAGGTCTGTTTCTGGTCACTTGTGGTGTTTCTGGTCACCTTTGCTGACAAGACTGAGGGGCTGAGTGCCCAGATCCCTGCTCTGGAGCTGTAGAGAAGGGACCCTCCACCATGGCCCACCCAGTCATCAGTCTCTGAGCTGCCGCCAGAGCCCACCCTGCTACACACATGCATAGGGCTGACATTCACATGCAACTGAGTGGTATCTCCACCTGGAGAGGGAAAGTTTGTCTGGCTTTAAGAGAAAAGTACAACTTTCTGTCCTAACATTTTGGATAGTCATTCAAGAAACAAGCAGCCCCAAAACCCAGTCCCCATTCCCACAATTTTTCATTTTTTGCCTGGTGACTTTTTCAGTCTCTGGCCAGTGGAATAGCTTCAAGAGCAGCAGAGGAGTATAGCATCCAACTTCTGCTAAAGCTTGATGACAAAAGAGATGGAAAATAGTGACCAGTTTCCTTTTTAGCATGCAAATTATAAGTTTCCCACATCCTGCATAAGTTCTAAGTATATGCAGTCTATGTAAGTGTGTTAGAGCTTGTCCCTCCTTTTTTTCTTCTTTTGAATTTTTTTTTTTTTTTTTTTGAGAGACATTTATCTTATGTGCTTGTTTTGGCTGGGTTACAGTTAATTTTCTTCATACTAGCTAGTGTGGGGCTGTGTTTTGGATTTCTGCTGGAAGCAGTTTTGATAATACAGGGAGTGTTATTGCTGAGCAGTGCTTACACAGTCAAGGCCTTTGCTGCTTCTCACACCAGCCCACCAGCAAGTAGTCGGCGGATGGGCAAGTTCAGAGAGGACACAGCCAGGACAGCTGACCCCAAGTGACCAAAGTTGGTGCTTAGGGACATGGTTTAGTGAGTTAGGTGGTGTTGGGTTGGACTTGATGATCCTTGAGGTCTTTTCCAACCTTAATGATTCTATGAAAGGGACATCCCATACTGTATGACACCACGCTCAGCATATAAAGCTGGGGGAAGAAGGAAGGGGAGGATGTTTGGAGTTGATGTGTTTGTCTTCCCAAGAATAATGGGTCTGTCTGAGCTGGAGCCAGTATCCCCCAGCACCCTCCCAGGGCTGAGGGTCACCCTGGCAGCCAGCAGGGGTTTATAACACAGCTTGGGAGAGGCGGAGCCCGGACAGCTGACCCGGA
>NW_010120565.1:101749-149153 GCF_000699245.1 Pterocles gutturalis
TCCAGACCATGTGACCTCAGCTCAGCCATAAAAGCCAAGGGCAGGGAGGAGGAGGGGGGCATTTGTTACTGTGTTTGTCTCCAGGAGCAGCTGCTGCACACACTGAAGCTCTGCTTTCCTGGGAAGTGGCTGGACATCGCTTTCTGAGGGGAAGTAGAGAAGAACATCTTTGTTTGCCTTTTGTTTCTGTGTGTAGCCTTGGCCTTTGCCTTAATTAAACTGCTTTTATCTTGACCCACGAGTTTTTCATCTTATTCTTGCCCTTTATTTTGCTGAAGGGGGAGTGACAGAGGGGCCTGGTGGGCACCTGGCATCCAGCCAAGGTTAACCCCCCACACCAAGTAACTGTTATGTGTGATGGAGGCCTGCTTTCCTGGAAATGGCTGAACACCTGTTTGCCCATGGAAAGTGATGAATTAATTCCTGATTTTGCTTTGCTTGTGTGAGCAGCTTTTGCTTTGCCTTTTAAACTGTTTTTATCTCAAACCACAAGTTTTCTTATCTTTACTCTTCCAATTCGATCCCTCATGGTGATGTGGGAGGAGTGAGCAAGTAGCTGTGTGGTGCTTCTTGCTGGCTGGGTTTGAAACATGACATCTTAGCACCAGAATTCTGCACTTTACTGCAGGAAAACATCTTCCTTATTGGGCTTACCTAAGTTTTCAGTATTCCTTTGGGGCTTTTGCTTTCGCCTTTTCATTCAGCTTGTCTTCTGTCTGGAGATATCTTTTTTTTCCTGTTCCCCGAATAGAGACCTTATGCCCCAGTTTAGCATTCTATACTGAACATCTAAAGAGTTATTAAAAAGTATTTGTCATTTTTAGGACCTGGAAGAAAATACTTCTAAAATGCTAAGAGGAGTTGATTATTTGGTTGTATTTTTTGTCATGCAAAACCCCCAAACTCTTAGCCCTTTCTGATAAACATTTTTCTGGTTTTTACTGTATCTTTAATGGCACTTTATTGTCTCAGAGTTCTGAGGAGATTATATTGCACTCAAAAATATTTGCCTGATTTTCTGTTGGAAAGATGTGTCTCTCATGTTGGCATCTAAGCAGTAAATAACAGCACAAAACCAAATATTATCTGATGACCTTTTGCCGGAAGCACAGGCGTCTGGAAACATGGATGGTATTCACTAGGCTGCTGTGTGACCTTCAAAAGATGATGAAAATCTTGCATGTATAATTTTTCCTCTGTAAAGCAGGAACAATTCTGTTTTGACATGATTGCAAAAGGAGGGGGACAGGCATTTTCAGGGGTTGTTCTTTCCATGTTGTCCCCTGTTGAAGTCAGAGCAAAGAGCTCAACCTTCACTAGACCAGGTCTGAGAGAGGAGGAGCAACCTTGCTGCATCTTCAGGGTTTCCTGGGTTCTGCAAGGCACAATGAGAGGATGCTTTGTGAAGCGTATTATTGTCCTGGCTCTCAAGGGAGGTTAGCAAAATCTGTTTGATATCTGTGAAATTCCATTCCTTTCTATAATATAAGGAAACCCTTCATATTGCAGAGGCATAATGTGTAGCTAAGTTAAATAAAGCTGGTGAGGTCTTCATATACGTATGTCTGTGGTTCAAGAGACTATAACTGTCAAAAGTCATGTGAGTGGAATGGAATAGAGTGGGGTCAGAGCATGAGATGAGTGACAAAGCCACAGAGAAATGTAATTAAACAAAAGAGATGGAGGAATACAGACAAACCTGCTCAGCTCAGGGAGCTGCTGGCAGCTCGCTTACCTCATGCTGAATGCTGCTTGTTGCTTAGTCAGTCAAGATATAACTTCCCAGACTGTGTTTGGGGAAATGAGGGAAGAAATATCGAAAAAAAATATTTATCTGTATTCATTCAAAGGCTCAATTTTGACACATTTTTAATACTGTTGTATGCAATGTTTATGTGTCAACTCAACAAAAGAGCACTGTTATTCAGGCTCGGTGTATTCCTTGACAGGCTTGCAAACTGAAAAGGGAAATTGCAAAAGAGAGTGGAAATAGGGAAACAGCCATAGGACTGGCCAAGCAGCAATTTTCCATCAGCAAACAGGCAATGCAGCAATCTCCCTGTTAGCACGTTCTAGAAGGGCATTTTGGAGTGTGATCTCAGTGATGACATCAATTTTAGCAATATGGTTGCACTGGCCAAGTCTCATGTGCTGAGCATGCAGCCAGCGCTGCAGTCTCCCATTAGGCTTGCATTTCCTACGTTTGAAGTATAAAGCTGTATATTTTTTTCCATCTCTGAAACCTTTATACATTTTACTGCCTCTGCAGTGGTGTCCAGAGCGCAAAGGGTACTGGAAAGGATATTAGAAAGCTCTCTAACAGCAACCTAGCAGGAAAGGGGCTCCCACTCCTTGTGTTCACACTCACTGGGAGGGAAGAAAGTGATCTATCAGACGTAAAGGAATGAATGAGGAATGGAAATGACATTCATTTCAAGATAAAATTAAAGCTCTGGATAATTTTGTTTCACCTCTGATTAATTTAAAACTTTGATTAATCAGGCCTGGCTTTTCTTTAATAGAGACCAGACTTACATTTTCTTCGTAACTTATTTATGCTTATTGCTGGCAAGGCAAATGAGTCAATATGGTCTTTTAAGTCCAAGTCTCTACACATACTGACAAAAGAAATGCTTATGCAGATTTCAGCCAACTTATTCCCACGCTGGCAAATTCTGATTACTTCACCTTTGCATCCTCTCTGATCCTACTGACTGTTACATCTCTCAAATGGAAGAGATACATCTAATGAAAATGTAAATAACATCATCCTGTGTCTTGGTGTTCTTCTTCCCCTTCCAGAAAGAGAAGACCAAGGCTCTTTCATTCAAAGGCTACAAAGATTTTAGGTGAAATCACAGTGTTATTGAAGGTAATGTCAAAACTCCCACCAAGTTCATAACATCACCCTGTGTCTTGGTGTTCTTCTTCCCCCTCCAGAAAGAGAAGACCAAAGGCTCTTTCATTCAAAGGCTACAAAGATTTTAGGTGAAATCACAGTGTTATTGAAGGTAATGTCAAAACTCCCACCAAGTTCAGTCAGGTCAGGAATTCAGTACTTGGTTTTGTAAAGCTGATGAATGAGAGGACGTGGGATATGGACACGTAAAGCAATCACAAAATGTGAATCATGCACTGTATGAGCTGGGCTTTTATAATACAAGCAATAGAGTCATCCTGGGAAAATGAGAGTTGCAAATCTAAAGATGATAAAAGGGAACTGTTTTTATCCCGTGCACAATTTCTTCTGGAACACTGTGGCACAGTCTCACGTCTCTGAGAGAAGGGCTTAGACAGAGTCAACATTATCTGCTGAATAAATTGAATTACAGGCTTGAATTACAAGGGGTGAGCATGGAGATAATTTGTAGGAAATAAGCATTATTAATGTCTATGTATCAATAAAAGGAGATTAAAAACAAAATAGATGAACTTTGACAAATGCTTAGTTGTAACCACACATTTCTGAAAGCCAGGGAAGTGATGATTATTGCAATATTTTCTCATAAATTGTTCCTATTTGCCATCTTATTTGAAGGAAAACAGTTACCCTATACAGAAGAGATTGCATAGGTTCTGCTGAAAATAAATGCAAACTAGATGATGATGCTGTGAAATTAGTGTGCACATTATATGCCCCAGCAATAGATACAACACTGAGTAACCCAGTGTTTCCCAAAACAGGCAGAAACTGCACTCTGTGCCCTGCCACTTACTGTCCCATCTTTGCAATGGGGCAGGAGCTTAGACAGAAAACAAATTTACTTGATTCAAGCAAAAAGTCCAGCCCTTAATTACAGACTTAGAAAAAAAGTTAGAAAGAAAGAAAACAAATCAGGAAAAGGGCTTGGAGTAGGTGACCAGAAGTCCCTTCTGACCTGAATTTTCTTTTGATCCTATGAAAACACAAGAAGTTGCAAACTCAAAATGCACCAGATCTATCTCCTGTTCTCATTGAGGTAGGGAATTTCTCTGCTGCCTTTCCTGTCTGTGAGGGCCCAGCTCAGCCATACTGGTCCATACAGCTCTCTCCATGTGTGGAACATCCTTATGAATCTGCTAGCTAGGGGATATCTGTACTGTTGCCTTCATTTAGGTATCTGTCATTTGTGAAAATTTTAACGGTTTGCTCTTCAGTTTATCTGAAAACTAGTGAGAGTCTGCTCTCCTTAATGCTGATTCCTTTACCCATATAAACCTTCTTCTCCAAGGAAATAAACTGAATTGAAGTTACAAATCCACAGTTACAATATTTTGCAAATGATGTATCTGAGAGGTACGTTTTTTTTCTTCACAGTGGTCTTTATGTCTACCATCTTGTACAGAGACAATTAATGGCACATTAATTCATATCTCTTACTTTAAAGGACACCCTGTCACAAGATGTTATCGGCCTCCAGATCAGTAATATGTTAATAAATTCACCCTGTTAAAAGCCAGAGCAAACTGAACCAAAAAAAAAAAAAAGGAGAAATAATCAAAAATTTTCCATTAAAAATTTCACATTTTAAAAAAAATTTGAAAATGCCATTATTTTTTCCAGCACTCTAATTCACAAAAGATTGCTGATGCCACACGATAATGTGTCAGTCACCTTAATCAGTGATCACAGCTACTGAATAGCCACTCACAAACAATTTTCTCTTTCCATTCTTGCTGGATTTGTTTCATTCCATCAGAGGAAAAAAAGATGATGATTTTGTCTTTGCTTTACTTGTACTTAGCAACCGAGATCTTTGTCCAAATTGGATACTCTAATGTTTGTTCTTACCATGTATCATTCTACAAAGAAAGCACCAGTATTGGGATTTTACCTAAAGACCTTGGACCAAATCCTGGAGCCCATTGAGTCTGTAATAGCAGGTTTATTACACAAATGATTCAGCTTTGATTATTTCAGAGTGGCTGCCTTTTAATTGTACAGAAATCAGTAAGCTGTGAGGGGAGGGAAAAAAGAATCCTTGTGACTCATCTGAAGACTTAGTTAGCCAAGTCCTTTTTTGGGATCTTATCCAGATGAAATTAACCGAATTGATATAATCCCCTTGCTAAAGGAGATTATTAACCCTGGGAGAACCTTATCAAATCATAGAGAACACCTACACTGCAGATAAATTCATTAATCAAAGCTACCAACCATGGTTACCTTGCTGTCTAAAAGAAATAAAATGTTAATGAAGAACTAAACCAAAAGAGTAGATGATAATAAAAATGTCTCATTTGGCTACAGATTCATATTGGTACTTCTGCTTTAAGGACTTTGATGGAGAATATTCCTTTAGGATGGCTCCCTTCTGAAATAGGATTAAAATTACTTATTTCATAAATTAATGGTGTTATTTTATAGTACTACATATAGGGAAATTTGGGTTGTTTAATTTCATGTAAAGACTGGGAAATTCTGCTTAGAATATTTATGGATGATTTAAAAGGATTTGTAAAGCGGACAAGTATACTGATCTCAGAAGTGTACTGAACCTATGACATAAAAATAAGTATTAAAAAGCCATTATTTACAAAAACTTCATTACTGAGATTGTTGAGGAATAGGCAAGCCATTCATTTAAAGAAATTAAAATATGATTAAATTCCTCTTTTTCAGAGTACTAGAAATCAGTTCATATATCCTTTTCTAAAATAAGTCGTTGAAAGAAAACATGATTTAGCACCTTAAGCCATAATTGATAAGGCTATTTTTTTTCCAGAATATTCTGGAGCTATAAAATAATGTCAGATGACCCACGTTTTTTATAAATCTTACTTGTTATTGCTGAAGACATGACCAAAATGTATCATTTTGACATCTCCTACCCTCACAAAAAAAAAGCAACAAACAAAACACCAAACCAAAACAACCCCAAAATTCTAACATCTAACTTCTCTACAAGAAAAAAAAGAAGTAGATTTCATCGTCTGGGAAATCTTTATTACTTTATCTTTTCACAATCTCTTGAGCTATATATCTCCCATATGTCCAGTGTGGCATTGCCTTTGTGTCTTGCTGTTTGGTCAACAACTGACAAAATAATCCCTAACTGTACAAACATTTTCAAAGCACTGCAGTTTGCAGTGACACAAATTACATATTAATTTGAATAACCAGGTTAATAGTCTAAAACAGTAGGAAAAACCGAGGCAAAATGAGAACTGTTTTATTCAGATCCAGTTTTTAAAGTTTAACAAATTTTCAGCTATATACACCAGAATTATTTTATGGACTTTTACTCACATAGAGCTATCTTTTTTAATTGTCTTTCTCCACTGATACTTTCAAACTTTTGATAACAATTATTGCATCAATTCATAAGGCAGAGTCAGGGCATGTGTGGTCCTCTCAAATTTAATATGCTCTGCTTCCTTTTTTATTCTTTTAATTATTTGCTTTTAATCCTTTTTCTATGTATTAGTTCCACGGAGATCTGGTCACGTCTATCTGGCTTTGATGACATTTTATAGCTTTTCATTCATTTCCTTTGAATTTTGCAGCACTAAACAAGGTGAGATACTGTCATCAGCTAGAACTACGGCCACTGAGTCAATTTCTGATATAACTGCATTCATTCAGCATATACTTTTAAGCAAAATTATAATGTTATTTATTGAACAAGTAAGCATAAAGATCAAAAGTCTGTGCAATTTGATTACATCACCAGAGGGCCTAACATGAATGGAAAGCAGTGTAGGCTTCATGGAGCTCTGAATGAAACCATTAATCACTTAATCCTCCTTTTTTTTTTTTTTAATGACCTATTCATTTATCTTCTTCTGCAAAGGATGAAACTTAGGCCTCTAAGTAACTGTACCCTCTGAACTGATACAAAATTTTTTTCTGTTCTTCTGGGCTTTTTGTTTGTTGGTTTATTTGCTATTTTAGCCATTTTCACAGGAAAAAGTGACCCACAATTTGGACAAATATTAGGGACTTGTTTTGTTTTCACATAAATGTAACATCTAAATGTGGAGACAATTGACACTCACTGAGGGGGCTGAAATATCCTTGAAGCTTGGGCAGAGTGTTTGTTACCTTTTGTTTTTTCTAAGTTAAAATATTAGCACAGTCCTTTTTTGTTGTTTCTGACATGCCGGTAATCATACTGTAACTGATGCTATTAAATATATAACATGATTGGCTTCATTTTTTTCTCTGATATAATCATGGTATGAATTTTTTCATGGAAGTCACTGTTTTTACATTTGAGGTGAAAAGTCACTAATATCAAAGTCTTTGCAGGCTGTCTGAACGTGTCTAAAATTATGAATACTATCTTCAACTTTAATCCATGTTGGACAGTAGAACTGAATCAAATGTTGCTTCAGGAGCTGGAAACAGCTGGAAGCTTCATTATTAGACTCCTATTTTCCTGTATTTTTTGCTAACTAGGATCTCCAGGTAGAATATTTTGTCTCTTAGGGATTTGATCTATCAACCGTGAGGAACCAGTTCATGCAAGAATTGAAGCTTGTTGTCTCAATAACCTGCATCAGATATTTGTAAACTATATTGCACATGGAATGTGAGCATGATGTTCTGCAGACTTCACAGGCTCATACAAAATGTCCAAGGTTTGAATAAGTATCCAAAATGTAAATGTTTGCCTCATCAGAAACCTGAATTTTTGGGGTTGACTACTACTAATCCAATTTGTTTTTCTCTTTTATATTCCTTCTTTTCAAGACTCTGTCTTATTGCATCTCTTCATTTAGTTATATGTGGAAAGTAAGTCCAGTTCTATAAAAATCCCTTTCTTAACTGGACTTCCAAGGTTCCCCATCCCTGTCACCGATTCAATTCAACTATAATCTGGTAGAGATTTAAGCAACACCATGAGCATAGGTAAATTACTGATTTCTAAGGATCTGACAGTCATTGCTGCCTTAACAAAACGAATCTGCTCTCTCTTTCAATGCATTTCGGCTGTTTATACATTTAAAGGCCAAATTGTGTCTTGACACACAACTCATACAGCCCTGGGCTGTGAGGTCATGCAGTATGACACACTTACAACTGTTTGCCTGACTCCCTAAGGAATGATGACAGAGTCACTATTTTTAAGGTGATATCTTGCATTTTAAAAGAAAATAATTAGAATGTGCAGACAATTTGCCGCTGGTATTTGTCTCACCCATCAGGGACCATTCAGCTGAAAGGCAGCAGTGCTGACTGACACCGTGTATCTGCCAAAGAGCATAGAACTGCAGGAAGCAGAGACAACCTATCCTGAAAGACGGTTATACCGCAGCGTAAAAATCCACCTTTTCAGCTGCAGAAGAGAGGTCAAAGTAATCTGTGCTTTAAGCTTCTGTTTGTTTTCAGTGGTGTGAAGGCTGCAAGATGAGATATTTTCCAAAATTCTCATGGCAGACTGGTAAGCATAATGAAAAATCAAAACACCAAATGGGAGACTGAGCAGAACAAAAGGCTGTGAGTCCCAGCTTTCCATTTGGAACAAAGCTGGGCACAGTCGGACAGCTGCTGGGAATTGTTCACACCTGACAGACCCATCCAATAGGTGTGCGCAGTACGTGAAGGACAGACAGGCGGTGCATGTGGGAGCATGAATCACACTGGGCAGGTTGCACTGCCTAAATGCGCTTTAGAGACAAATAAGTTTTCAACTCAGTGAGAATTTTAAAAACTGAAATGTCTTTGTGTTCATATGCCTAACAGCAAGGGCTTTCAAAATAATATACGATTGAGAAATTTGTATGGTTTTCTCTGAAATAGCTTACTCATTTTTTAAAAACCTTTCTTACAATTTCAAGACAAAATGAAGCAAACTACCATGTGCTGAAAGTCATTCTTATACTTGTTTTGCTCTTTAGCCAAGTGTGGTGTCTCATTAAGAGTTGTTATTTCGAAGTTTTAGTATTAGTGTGCAACCAAGGGTGCGATGACCACTTTTTAAACTTTCTTCACTGTTCTCAACAGTATCTCTTTTCCATATTTTTAATTAAAGTGTTTTTTGCAAATACAAGGTTTTCCATTTGACTAAAATTGTTTAAAATTAAAGCTAATTAGTCTACATTTTTGTACTGTATGTCTATAGGACACATTTTAAGCATTGTATTATAATGACAAACTTCTAGTCCTGATTTCCATCAAACACATCTGCCACCAAGTATCTCAGTACTAGAACCACTAGCTTTGTACCCTCTTTGGTAACCCTGAAGAAGAGGTATGTCTCAACAGAGTGAGCTAATAATGAAAATATGAGAAATAAAGATATTTCAGTTTTTCAGGGAAACAGATGCTACCTTGTCAGTCTGATTTCATAACTGTATGCTTTTCTGAAACAGAAGAATTCTATCCTGTAGCTTTATAAGATGTGCTTGATATGTACTTGTCCAGGATTAATGAATATGACTTACGGTCTAAATGTGCTATGATTTACTAATACTTTGGGTCCAAATGCTTGGGCTTTCTGTTTTCCTTTATATATCAGCAAAAGGCAAAAAGGGAAGAGGACAAAAGTAGAAGCAGAGAGGAAAAGAAAAAACAAGAAGAAAAAAAGCTGCTGTTGTTTCTGGAGCACTCCAAAAATAGTAAGTGGTCTGAAGAAAGTGAGAGTGTTATTATTTTTATGATCTGTTTCACCTACCATACTTTTTAAAAATTAAGAAACAACCTGGAGGTGAAAAAAGAAAAAGATCAGATAAAGATGTAACAAAAACCACGAAGGGTTACAGAATGATCTCATTCAATGAGCACATTCTGTTGGAGATAGATAACAATAAACGAATGAGATTACAAGCAGAAAAAAGTTATATCAGATTTTTAAATAGCACAGGATCTATCAAATACTCTTTGATGACTGGTGACCTGGAAATCCTACAGCCTATTTTCTCTGCATTGGTTCAGTTGCACAATACTGGAAAGCCAATATCTGTCCCCTAATGCAGCTTCTGTATATTGCTCCCCGTTGTGCTCCTGGGTCTTCAATAAGCCACTGCATTTTACAGCAATATATAAAAGATAACTCAGACCCTTAAGTGTGTCTGGTTGCCCTATAGAAAGACATATGTCAAACCAAACAAGACATGTGAGTTGATTTATTTTCCAGTTGGTTTATTTACAAAATTTGACAGGCATGGAAAGATAAACAGTAATTTTTTTTAGAGGGTGAATTTATATGCAAAACCAAATTTGCACAGAAGTAATATTCTGACAATCAGTAAATGAAAAGAAAAATAAATTGAACTTAAGCATAAAAAGCATATCATACTTTTAACGTCATGATACTAGAAACAAACTGTAGGTCATTCCAAAGACTGGGATCTCACATTTTTACAAATAACTCAATTATTTACTTGAGATGTCAACATGACTGAGGATCTGTACAAAACCTTGTAGTAAAATTTTCGTTAAATCTTTTAGCCCCAATTCATCCTTCTTCAGAAAGTTACATTTTCATTTTTCTTTTTGCAAATTAAATTGTTCTTAGAGGAATGTTTTGAGATAAAAATGTTTATTGTTTTATTTTAATTAATGCCATCTTTAACCAGGATTATCCTTTCAAAATAACTTTTATTTTTCTATTCTGTTATTTTATTTTTGTTTTCTCATGGCACTACAGAATACTGCATCAATCAGCAGTAACCCACAATAATATAAAAATATTGCTGGACTTCATTACATATCTCAAACTTTAAAGGGCAGCTGTTACTACTGATTGAAACTACTGATTTTCTAGAAGTGATTATCTCTTGTGTTTACTGTAATAAAACAGATTGGCTCTTCAAACACAAAAGAAGATAAACTCAAAATATAATAAATTATGTGAACAGCAATTTTCAGTACCTTTTCTTGGGAGCACTTCTTTATTTTTATAGTGCAAACAGTTCAGCATCCATCGCACTTCCTTCAGGATAACCAGACTACTCATGTCATGTAGCAGTAAACCCTCGAGTTATGAGTCTAGTCTCTCTTTCTGTCAGTATAGTTTATGGACAGAGATGCATAACTTCAGAGAGTCAGTAACAGCAGAATCTTGAACTTCTCTAAAATGCTCCTAGCTCATTATTCACTGAGAAGAGATGTTAGGACAAACAGGCTGCCCATTTAGGGTTCTAAACCGAAATGCTTAATATAGACAGAGTAAATTTTCACTGTCTTCAGGCAGTACTTACAAATACCCAGCCAAAACCAGTAAAAAAAATAGAAAAAAATACAAACAATTATATGATGCCATAGTATAGTATTGCATATATAATGATATATTGAATTACATTGCTGCTGGTACAATGTGTCGCAATGCGATGAATGTGACAGGAGATGTCACATTACACAGCAATAATGCTTACATGCCATGAAATACCACAATAATAATTATAAAGATGAGAAACACATTTCAAAAATTGTATATTCTCCTGATGCAGAATTTCTGGGGTTTTTTTTCCCTGATATGAAGAATCTTCAGAAAGTCTTCTTTGTGAGAAACTTTTTTGGTGGGTTAGCCTTGGCTAACAGCCCAGCGCCCACTCAGCTGCTCTCTCACTCCCCCTCCTCAGCAGGACAGGGGATGACACAGGATGAGAAAGCTCGTGGGTCAAGATAAAGACAGGGAGGCTGCTCACCAGTTGTTGTCACAGGTGAAACAAACTCCACTTGGTGAAAATTTATTTAATTTCTTGCCGATTTAAATAGATTCAGGTAGTGATAAACAAGAAGACAAACACTAAAACACCTTCCCCCTCGGCTGTGCCCTGTGGTGGGTGGGCTGGAACCGGCTGGAACTGGCTGTGTCTGGCACGGGGCAGCCCCGGCCTCTCCTCTCCGAGACCCTCCTGCAGCCCCGCTGCCCGCACCTGGGTGCCTGTACCTCGCACACCTTTACAGGAATAAAAATAGATTTTGTGCACTTAATAGTGTCAGAAGAATGAAAAATTTGAGCAAGATTTCTGAATTTTCCCTATATAGCACTGATATTAAAAAGGACATGAGGTCCAGTCACGTCAACCACAGACAGCCCAAGCAGGACTCAGACTAAAATAACCCTTTTTGGCATAACACCAGTGAAATGCTACGAGATGGTCTTTTCACTCAGGTGCACTGTGAGGCATAGCAGATTGCTGACAATTCTTTGCCAGGCAAAGGCCACCCCTCCTCTTTAAGAGTAGAAAAAGTCACTAATTTACCTGTTCCAATAAGCATTAATTGCATGCTTAGTTTTTTCATATACTTTTGAGTAGATGGTTCTGCTCTTTCAGATCTTGTTTTAGGCTACTAATTTGGTGTGCCAATATAAACATTAGTGTAGTGGTCAGACAGAGGATGTCAAAGCAGCTCACACCTTGGTTATCGTGTTCTGGTGCCATGAACACAATCTTTACAGGGCATTTCCATTTTTGCCTGTACTCAGTGGATTTCTCTGTTGACTGTCACTCAGTAGATGTGCTCTTGAATCATCGTGGTGTATGTGAAAAGATGGGAACATTAAAAAAAAAAAAAGGGGGAAGCATTTATTTGTTTTTAATGTAGCCCAATGTTGGGGAGGCCTTTTGACAGACATCTGTATTGTTTTGTCAGGAAACAACAAAATCTTTCCAGTTATTTAGCATAGCTATAAATGGCTCAACAGGTGCGTGCTTTTCACATTTTCTGAATAACCAAAATTAGTTTATTGCCTTTGCTACATACTGTTCTTTATACCACAGAACCGATTTGTATTGATTTGTAATTTAGGAAAAGAAAATTCATTCCTTGTCAAGCATCTCAAATACATGTTTTGTAATGTGTAATATGAAAAGGTACTTATTTTTAACATGTTTGAAAAATAGAAACCTTATATTGTAGTATTATTACATTAAATGGTTGCTATTGTGTGGGAAAGCAATGTTGGCCAATATGTAGTGGGATTAGAAGTTTTCAGATATGTGTCATGCCATCATAACCTCACAGGGTGTACTTGGCCACATCTTTTAAATGTCCATTTGTAAAGCATTGTTTTTTGTAAGCCTTGATAGCTCTGTAAATGATCCTCAGATAAATTCTAAGTGCTTATAAGCGTACGCTGGCATGAATGTTTCTCAGGAGTCATATTTTGCTAATATTTTCTTCCACATCTAATATCGTATTGAGGATACAATGAATGCTGGTAATGTACATTTTCTGCAGTGATTGCTGGTTATGTATATTTTCAATCATACTTGTATTTTTTTGGAGCAGCAAAAGTGATGGCTAAAGTCAGGCTGTGCATGATATCTCTCAATACCAATTTGAGCAGGTGGCAGTGGCTTGTAGGAGAGGCGTGAGACCAGTTCAGGAAACACAAAGCAAATGATGACCATACACAGTCAAGACACTGGAAAAAAAGGCTGTAGACACAGCTGTCAGATTGCAGAAGAAAGGAAAATGAATATAGGGTGGTTTATCCTGGTTCAGAAGTAAACACAATACTGGGACCAATACTTGTTTAATGTCTTCATTAATGGCATAGATGAATGGATGAGTTTGCCCTCTAAGCAAGTGTGTGAACAACCCCAAGTCAGAGGGCATGGTCAATATGTGGAGTCTGGAGAAAAAGGCCGACAGGAACCTTATGAACATCCTGCAGCTGGGTGTAAATAACCCCACACACCACAACAGGCTGTGAGCCAGCTCTGTGGGGAAGGGCTGGGGGTACTGGTGGGCAGCAAAGTGAGTCTGAGACAGCAGTGAGCACTGGCAGCAGAAATGGCCAACAGCATCGGGGGCTGCATCAGCAAGTGCAGCCAGCAGGTCCAGAGGATGATCCTTCCCCTCTGCTCAGCACTATGCTCAGGACTAACACCTTACTGTGATTCTCATCATGATTTCTCAGCAATCTTTAGCACTTTGGATTTGCAGTACAAACAAAAAAGCCACTTCCTCTAGTAAACTTTCTTCCATTTATTTAAATCTTAAATTTTTGCTTTCTTCATAAAGCCTTGTCCAGAATTTTGATACATTTAGCTGAGTTTTGATTTGGGGCTTTTTTGCCCCTGTATCATTGCAAAAACAATCTTGCCACTCTATGTTTAGTTCTGAATTGGCTTATCCCACCTGATACTTAAACTCCTCTCTGTTGCAGTCTGATAGCTATGTCAAGAGCTATTTTTTCAGTGTTTTGACTATTTGTAGTAATTACTTGCTTTGTGTTTCCTGAACTCTACCTCATACCACCTCTCATATAAAACACCACCACCTGCTCAGATGGGAAGCGGTCTCTCATGAACCATCCAGTTTGGGCTCAGTATGGCTGTACCTCAAGCGACAGGTTCGGGATGAAGCCTGGTGTGTAAATATATAGATAAATTTCCCTAGCCTATGTTAATTGAAGAAGTAACAGATGTTACTGTTGGTTAAAATGAAAACAAAAAGCTAGGGATTCAGATGAGGCTTAAATATCCTCAGCTCTCTTTCCTTTCAGTTTTTAGCAACAACTGAGAATGCTTAGGTGCAGCTCTCTTGCATTGAAGTTCACTCCTTTAAAGCACAAAGCGAATAATGCCCCATCCCTGGAGGGAAGAGAGAAGAAAAAGCTGGCAATAGTCCAGGAGTTTCCAGTTACTGATGACTTTTTAGAAATCTAGCTGTTCCAACAGTGGTTCATTTTAATATCATTCAGGTTAGCTTTTCTGCAAATTACTCCCATCAAAAATTCTCAAGGTTAAAGGATGCAATATAAATATACCAGTATCCAACTGTATAGCATTCCTATATCCAAAGGCACAATCTAATCCTAAATACTTTTGAAAGATTTGATTGTTTTCTTGTTCTGAAAGGCATGTGCACTGTAGAAATTAAATTTAACAGCGCAGTGGAACAAGTGATTGTACAGCAACAGCTACTGCAATTACGGGAACATTAGAAAAAAATCTTTTGAGATTTCCATCTTCCGGGATACACAACACTTCTTCAGAAAGTCAGCCAGAGTATTAAGATTTCTCATGTTCAAATCTTGCTTGATGCTAGCTCTCTAGTTCAGTGGAAGCTGCACTTCTCCATTCTTGTGGTTTATCTTACAGGGCAGTGATTTGCTCTGCTGTAGCTGATCATGGGGAAATCTTACTAGCTAAAGCTGCATTTTTAATATTTAGTAATTGTTATGCATTTCAAAAGTACTAGAGATAGTTTTTAAATATAAGAATCAATTATGTACTTAGAACACAGTAATATTGATTGTACCTTTGAAAAGCTGCCTCAAGACAAGGCATTTTGGATACACCAGGCTGTTACTGGCAGTGCCAAGACAGGAGATGGGTGAATTCTCCAACGGGGATGAATGAGAAGAATAGGGATACTGATAGTACGGATGCAAAAAAAAACCCAAAAAACCAAAAAAACCAAATTCTGATGGAACAATCCAGCAGTGGAAGATGCTACTTACCACACACTGGCTCAGAACCTACTTTCATGCTAATCTGTACAGATGACTAGTATTACTTGTTGAGGTTATTTTACTGATATTACTCAACTGCTCACCAACTTTTGAAGTTTGAAAGAAAGCTTGAAAGAAACAGCTACAGTTAGTCCTGGGATAGATGGAGCACTACAGAGACTGCAGGGCCAGGAGGGATGGCTGCAATCAGCTAGGCTGAGCCCTGAGGCTCTCAGCGCGTGGCAGATACCAGCCCATGGGGCAGCCCCAGAACTCAGTGTACCTGCAAGGCAGCCCAAAAAACAAGACAGCTCTTCTGGTTCATCGACAACAAGAACATTGAGTTTGGGACTGCTGCTGAGTTTAATTTCAGGTTGTTTTCCTGGAGTAGGAAAGAAAATTAATTTGCTGATCCAGAAACTATATTAGAATTGTATCTTCAAGCTATAAGCTATGCAGAGAAACACTCCAGAGCTGAACCAGAACAACTACATGTTATTTTGAATACCAGATATTATGGCAAAAATCCAGTCTTTAAAAGAAAATAAGTAGTGTGGATGCAGGCTTAATAATTCGGTATCTATCGTCGCATTTTCCAAGACACTTGTTACTGCTGTTTGTACCGTATCTTCTCCCTCAGAGCTCTGCCCCCTTACCTTTCCCTGCCTCAGCCACCTGCCAGATCACCTCTTAGATACTTTGCACATTTCTTGGGGGATGGAAAGGAAATATTTCTTACTGTCAGACCACATGACACATGGCTCTATAGAACCTCAGTGTGATGGGAGTCTCTAAGCACTAGCAAAGTGTGAATAATTAGGGATACTATCTACTTTTTAGTGCATCTGGTTCTAAAATCATTGATTCAATTTTTATCTTCCAAGTCCTTCTCCATTTTCCTACAGTCAGGATTACATTGAGCTAAAGCTCATCCAGTTGTTGTCTTACCTATCAAGCAGCCTCCTCTTTTTTTATGTCTGCACACTCTCCATTTGTAAAAGCTGCACAAAGCAGAGATGCACAGTGACTCATTTTGGTTTGTCTTGTATTTCTTCCCCTTCACTGCTGGCCATTCTTGCCTTCCTTTCATATTTTAGATGACCCCTCAATACCTGGGAGGGAGTAGCTGCACTTGACAGGACTCCATGCCAGCCCTCTTGCAGGACTGAAGCCTGCAATGCAAAACCCTCAGGAAAAAAGCTCATCTCATACTGTGAGACAGACAGGGTACAGCAAAGACTTTGAAGACAGGAGGCACCAGTAGCAACGTAAGTTTTTGGCAGGACCCACAAGTTTGTGCATTAAAGAGGCATTTTGAGGAGTTCCTAGAGGAAGCTGAGAAGACAACAATTAGGCTTTTCCCTCTACACAGAAGTGTGTGACTGACAGCTTTCCTATGCAGCAGAGTCAAATATAATGTAATTGCAGTAGCTCCATTTTTGTCCCGTGCTCAGTATGGCAAGCAGTGTGGAAAAAACTGTAGAGAACACTAGTATTGCTTTTGCAGTACAGCGTATTGCAAAAAAGAAATCCACAGAATATTATATTACCATATAAACCATGTTTAAAATTTCAGATCTAAAGATCAAACTTAAAGCAATTGTAGAAATATTGCTTTTCAAAGATGCCTGATTTAAACAGAGGTTTTATGATTTTAGCCTTAACCAGAGTCCATTCTACAAAGCGCAGACTAGACTCCTGTATGTCTATGGATAAGATGTAATAACCAGATATTTGGTGTTTCGTTTCTATTAGCACAATTTAAAGCTTCTTTCATTTATAACATTAAGAAGTGTTAATGAACAGAACAATCACAACTAAGGTTGCATTACACAATAACTTCAGTAACATAGTCAAGCAATCTCTTCTTGAGACAAAGGAGTTGGTGAGTGGTCAAAGAGGAACATATACCCCTTTATGATCTTTCTAAATCACTGCGTTCTGCAAAGTCCACACTTTCAGAGACCACAAAGTTTCTGAAAATTAAAAAGCCAGGATTTTTTTTTTTTTTTTTTTTTTGTGAATTTCCATGGGTCTTAACCATTTTTTGGCATTGCCACATTTTCTGGAGGAACAACTAGTTTTACGTGGACTGCATTTTATCTGCAGAACCTTACACATTGAGGAATTTTAGGTGCATCATGAGTTAAATGTGCTATACACGAATATAAATGCCAATGATATACAAAAACTGGGATTGAATAACGAAGAACACAGGTACTCAAATTGCCGTTTCTGCTCTAGACATTACATGAACTCCAACGACCAATACTGGCATTGGCTATGAGTATCTGTTCTTAAACTGTTTCCTTTTTCTGTTTCGTAAGACTTTATTTCCATTTGTCTTCTGTGTGCATCTTTCTACTCATCTCCCTGTTGTTCATATTAAAATAACATGAATGGAAAGAGAAAATTACAGAAGCAGCAGAAACAATTTCAGGACTACAGATAAAGATGGACTTTGTTCAATAAAATATGACAGAGTGTTTCTGAGTGTGAATAGTTAGGTTTTCCTGTTTGCAAGTGTTAAATAATCACATTGTTATAACAGAATTGTCAGGGGGAGGAAAGAAGGCGACAGAGGTCTGCTGGAAAGCTACAGAAGTTGGGGTTTAATGAGCATAATTAAGAAAATAGGACAGAGGCTACAGAGAGGAGTAAAAGATGGGGGCTTTGGCATGTAGTGGCCTTCCTTTTTGAGGTGTCTGTGGTCAGCAGTGTCTGGAGCCTGCAGTGAGAGGGGCTGGAGAAGCTGTAGCAGAGACAAAAACCAGTCCTCAGCCAGGCTGATGCCGAGTTTGCTCAGCACTGTCTGTGGACCTGATTGTCCAGCCAAAAGAATGAGGTTTATACGGGAATGGATTCTATTTTTACACCTCGTGGAAAAGGACAGCACATCATATTTCACATGCTGCTGGTTGTGTCTTCTAGCTGGAAAATGACAGTTGCTTACATTGTAAAATGCCCATTTTAAAAGAGACCAGAATGGTATCGATCACAGAAGGCAATTTCCTACATTCTTCAAGGAGACAATGTACATACAAACACTATAGAGACAGTTCAAATCTAACTCTTGGCTTATCCAATTTAGTTTCATATGCTACCCATACAATCATTTTTTAACGTCCTTCCAAAGCTACAAATCTCTCTACAGGATAAAAGACCAGTTGAATATTGCTTTGTATTTCTGTAAGATGGAGTTTGCTGTCCTGTTTTTAACACAAACCCAAAGCAACAGCTAGTTTGTCTTTGCCTGGTACTTATTTTTGTACATTTACTTGACAGCTGTGTATCAAGACACAGCACAGGAAAGGCATGGACCCGTTGGAGTGAGTCCAGAGGAGGGCCACGAAGACAGTCAGAGAGCTGGAGCACCTCCCCTATGAGGACAGGCTGAGAGAGTTGGGGTTGTCCAGCCTGGAGAAGAGAAGGCTCCAGGGACACCTTAAAGCAGCCTTCGAGTACTTCAAGGAGGCCTACAGGACAGATGGGGAGGGACTCTTTATCAGAGAGTGTAGAGAGAGGATGAGGGGTAAAAGCTTTAAGCTGAAAGAGGGCAGATTTAGATTAGATATTAGGAAAACATTTTTTAGTGTGATGGTGGTGAGACACTGGAACAGGTTGCCCAGAGAAGCTGTGGATGCCCCATCCCTGGAGGGGTTCAAGGCCAGGCTGGATGAGGCTTTGAGCAACCTGGGCTAGTGGAGGGTGTCCCTGCCCATGGCAGGGGGGTTGGAACTTGATGATCTTTAAGGTCCTTTCCGACCCAAACCATTCTATGATTCTATGAAGATGCATGCATAATCTCTTGTCGCATCTACAACATCCCAGTCATCTAAAAGACTGAGAAGTTAGACTTTAATAAATAGTAGATTTTGTTTTGGGGCAGCATAAGGCATTTAAATGACAGTGTCCCACTGAACCAAATTCCTGAGGTATGCCAATTTCTTCTGTAGTTCTAAATGCCTTAGCAAAAAAGAGCTATGTTTATAATTTCTTTTTTAACAATAAACCTAATATATAAAAAGTCAGCAATTAAAAAATCTTAGAATATAAAAAGTCATAAATGTCCAAATTTCATCTGGTTTTGGTGAATACAACTGAGGTCATTTTGATCTGAAGATACGAAACAATACACAGGTGAAACTGCTTTCAAAATCTCAAATTAATCAGAACATTGTCTGCACCATCTTCAAAACAATCAATTACCACCAGACTTCACTATGAATAATTGATGCATATTAAACATGGTGGTCAGAATACAGATCAGAATCTTTTAGCAGAACTAATTTGTGGTGTTGCATTGAAAGCAGACCCTTACTTGTGATAAAGTGTTTCAGTCAATATTTGAATACACGATAGGCATCGGAGTCTTGAATACTGATGAACAGAATATTGATTAAAATTTTTTTGCAAGGTTTCTTTCCTACTGAGACAATGTAACCTTAATATGTCACAAGCCCTTGCTGGAAACTGTAGACTTTGATAATTTTATTGGAAACATCCTTCACTCAAATATGTGTAGCCATTTAGATGCTTCTGTGGCTTCAGAGCTGATCTCATCATGGTTATGTGTCTATCCCTACCACATTCCTTTGAGATAGAGAAACCACATCCCTTTTTACCAACAAAGCTGAGTACTTAAAAAAAAGAAAGGGCCAAATCCAACGAAAGACTTTCAATGATTAAAGTAGAACTCATGAGCTGCTTAACTTAGAACATAAGAGTTTACACCAACATGAACAAAATTCTCAAGTGTTCATAGTTGTATACATGCCCAGGCTAAGTCAGGCTTAAAAAATGAGTCTCATTAGACTATAAACTTAATGGCACTATGCCTAAATTCCCAAGGGACCAAAATCATCCAGCACACTCACAGAATCACCACTCTTCTGTCCCAGTACAACCAGTCTTGCTCTCCCTACTGCACAATGGTGCATGATTGGCAAGAGAGGGGTGAGGTGGCAGCCAGAAGGTGACTGCCTCTTGGCCCTGTGAGGGATTTGCTGAAGAAGGAGATGGTGGGATCTGCCTAAAGCAGGCCAGGCTGAGGACCTGTGCTTCCCCTTTCTTCCAGCTAATTACACAGACTAATATGAAAATGGAGCACCTCTGACTACTTCTTTCAAAGAATTGCTGCTGATATTTATAGTTTTGACTGTCTAAGGGCTACACATAGGTTTTATACAGAGAACACTTCAGTCCTTGACTGAGCTCCAGAACTGGTAGATAGCTCACGCAGACCACTGATGAGCATTTCCTTGTGCTAGCTACAGTAACATCAGTATGATCAAGGAAGAGACTTGGACACGGTCTCAAAGGCTACCAACAAGTGATTTCACACCGGGTATGTTTGAACGAGGGTGGAGCTTTTCCTGGGAAAACACCAGTGCAGTACTTTTCAAAAAACAAAGCATTTCCCAGAACTTAACTAGAAGTGGAGAAAATGAGTGCAAACCAGTGGGCTTCCAAAGAGAATATTTCAAACCACAGGAGTGGTACAGCATCTTATTTCCTTCCTTTGTCTCAGAGAAACAAGACCTTAGGGCCATACAGACAAATTGGGGTGAATTTCATGTTTATTATTTTTGCATGGACTTATGGACATACCACTGAAAGAGCTATCAATTGGCATTGACTTTAAATTTCAATAAGTAGGCTACATACTACATTATGATATATATACTGCAGCCAGTATATACTCTGCTGAAGCTAATGCTGAAGCTCCAAATCCATCTCACTGATGACAAAATTGCAATGTGTCATTTTTTTGATCCCTGTAGCTGATGTAACCTTTCATTTTGCATGGTTTAACATGACAATTTAACCTTAACAGAGTGGTTTTAAATTCAGCTGTAGGGACAGACCCACTTAGTAAGAATAGCACAACCGCAGGAGTTACAGACCCTGTCTCTCAGGTTAAGAAGCAGCTGGTTCACTGTCAAGTCCCCACTGTTAAATGGGTCAGATTAAACAAACAAGGAAACAAAGAGCAAAACCAAACAAAACCCCATTTTGTACCAGAATTTATTGTGCTAATAGGTCATTGAAAGCCCACTGTGAACATTTAATTATTTAGATACAAAATAAGGAGCTTAAGCTGTGTTAATTAACATGAAATATAAAGGATTTTCTTGATTTTGCAATGTGGAAGAAAAAAAACTTTCTGTAGATTTCTCACCTCTCATTCCTCTCATCACTGCTCAGCGAACACACTGCATTGCACAAAATTACCTCAAAGGTGACCTTACAAGAACATTAAATCAAAAGCTAAAATCCACCTGACATAATTTGAAAGATTTTTTTGAAGACAAAGAGTAACATTCTTGTGTTTCTCTCTCCAAAACAAGGTAGAAGCTGACCTTGACAATTACAGCCTACAGAAAACACTTCTGAAATTGAGAGCAGCTGGAAGCAGTGCAGTACAAAGATATGAAATGTAGAAAGACATGCCTTTCTCCACACACAGTGTTATTTGCATCATAGCTGTCTTCACTTTCTCTGAATCACTCATGACGTGCAACACTGTAAGTGGATAGAACCACTGACACCCCGTCTCTTCACCTTCTAGCAATGCCTGTGAAAAAAAATCCAGGCTGAAAAAAATAAAATGGAAAAAGGATACAGAGGCAGGTTTAAGAAGTCCTTTCAGCTGAAAACTGAAGAGTCATAGCCGATTAACTAGCCTTTTTAATTTGTGGAATTAAAAGAAAAGCCTCCATAAAAGATGAGAGAAAGTATTCTATTCCATGTTTGCATTTTGACTTTTTTATTATTCTGTCCTTTTAAGTTGACTGACATTTGTACTTTTAAAGGCAGCGATAAGTTTTAAAATCTATATCTCTACCAAAATGAACGCAGAACGATTGTGTTCACGCTCGTCTATGGTTGTGAGCTGAAAAGTGGTGATACACTTTACTACAAGATACACAAGCTTTCTGAGAAATGCGTTAGGAGCTTTTAGTGACTCACTAATTCTTACTGCATTACCCTAGGAAATTACTGGAATAAAGATTTCCTGTAGGTTATGATTCAAAAGGAATGCAGCCAGATTTTCTCAGGTACAGAATGACTTCACAAACGTTTCAGAGGACTTGGGGTTTTTTTCTGCTTTTACCAGCTGATAATAGATAATCCTTGGAGTGAAGTGGGCAGGTGGGTGGAACAGAATATGCATTTAAAGAGAAACAACAAAAGTGGTCCTGTCACATCTACCTCATTATCGTCTTTACCTCTGAAGCATCTCATGTCTGATTTACGTTCTAGGTGGAGCATTTCCATGCTAAATGAAACAGGATTTTAGTACACGTCATAACAGAATCAATGTCTGTATCAATTCTCATAAGTAACTGCCAAGAGTTTTGTGTTAGCTGGGAGCCTGTCACGGTCTTGCGTTCAAATGAAAGGAATTAGCCATTTGTATGCATTCAGTTTGCATACTGTCATGTAATGATTCATATTGTTGATGTTAATGAAACCTGTCTTGTAAAAACAATTTTGATGGCAGACCCTCAGCTGTCATCACAACCTTCCCATAAAGCTCATGCAGATTGTGTCCTGCTATGAATGTGATGACCTCAGGTATCATGAAGTTAACTGAATTATGCAAAAAAACCCCTAGATTTTAAGCAGGGATCTTACAGCCTCAGGTTGTACTTTCCATATTCCTTAGTTAGGTGAGATTCTCATGAACTCAGCTTCAGGGTTTAAACATGGAATCAGGTCTCAATGTTGCTTTTGCTGTGTTAGCAACCATGTGAAATATCTGAATCTCCATACAACTGCTTCTGTTTCATTGACTTCTATCACTTTTCTTTAATAGTAAAACTGCAGGTAGACATTTCTTAATGTGTCATAATGTTTTATGGTATTACTTTTGTGGTCAATTAAGTCCAGAGAATATGAGGGAGTGTAAACATCCTCATCCATTTTAGTACCAAAACTGCAGTTCAGTGTCTTCCCTGAGTGCCTGCTTAAGCTTCTGGATGCTTCCTCTTTGGCTGATGTCACACAGTCGTTTCACTCTGAGCTGCTAGTGGGCAAACACAGACTGGCTATTTCTTTAAAACATGAGAATAAAATTCCAGTGTGTTGAACACAAGTGGTCTTGATAGTCCACACACAATCTTAGATTTTAGTGATTGAGTCAACCCATCATGCTAAAAAGATGAAAATTCAATCTTACTCTTCTGTAGTATAAAAATGATCAATGTCATTGTTAAATTTTGTTCCTTATTTGGTAAGATACAGCATAGTGCCTCATAGAACATGCATTAATCAAGATGATATTTAATGCTAAACAAGGAGTTTAAAAAGCCCCAAAATCTTATTGCATACGCTACCTCAAACTTCAGCAACTTTATGCTTTTTGATGAAAAAAACCCAAACAATCCCAAAGCCCGACAACTTTTAGAAGTACCATTAAATTCTTACATCAGTCTTTACAGTAGGGGAATAGAAGGAAACTTTTGTTTCCCTGTAACATTCTGTTTTGTAATGGTACAAGGCAAAATGTTAGAAGTAATGGCAGATAATCATTATGCTCCAAGGGAAAGTCTGGGGAACAGAAAGGGCTAGTTCACTAAAAACCAGTTCCACCTAGCAGACTAAGACTTTCACTGACGAGGAGAGGAGGGAAGGCAAGGCTGTAGATTCATAAAGATAGGTCAGGTCAAAACAAATGCAAAAAATTGCACGCATACAGCAGAAGAGGAAGGCAGGCAAACAACACAAGCTATCATTCAGGCTGCCATTTGAATGAAAAAGATTTCAGCTTAAAAATCAGCAGTTGGAAACTGGTGCAATAAAATCAGAAAGTCCTGTAGGAGAAAAGGTTAAATAGGCATATGAGCGAACAAGGAAGGAAGGACAGTAGTTAGCAATAAAAGTAGGGTGAAGAAAGTGGCTAAGATATGAACCTAATTTGAATCTCTTCTGCAAGAAAAAGCTGTGATTTGCCAGGATAGCAAGGTTTTCCTGACTGTATGTGACAGAATGTCTGATGCCTACAGTCAGGAAGTTGAGGTCATTGGGAAGGGGCAGCAGAAGTGTCAGAGTGAGCACAGAGCACATGGGGAATCCACAACTTCCTCGGGCAACCTGTTCCAGTGCCCCACCACCCTCAGAGTAAAAAGCTTCCTAGGTGGAAGATTCCCCATCCCTGAAGTTACTATATAAGGAAACATAGTGATGCACATGATGGCTTTAACAGATGCTGAACAGAAGGCTTAGCTCTCCTGACTATAAAATATGCAAAGCACTGATTGGTTTTTCTTTTTTACATGCCTGACGGCACTACATAGTTTTATTTTATCTCCTGATTACTGGACAGGGACATAGGACAAGACACTCTAGAAACTTTGTGTTGGGACTAGAGATTATAAGATTAACTGAACACATATAGATTTAATATCTCAGTAAAATTTATGATATTACTCATCCCGAGTATGCCTGTGGGAAAAGTGAATAGTTCAGACTGGGTGGGGATAATTGGCAGGTAGAGTTAACCAGAAGCATATGGAAAAGTCCTTAAGTATCTGAAATTCCCCATTGCAGGAAGAACTATCCAATGGTATCTATAGAATTCACATACCTGCTTGCTAGTCAGTTTTGAGTAACCACACTTAAGCATCTGTATAACCTACTTCCAGTCAAGAAAGGTTCTACTGATGTCCAAAACCTAACCCTAACGTAAGGCAGTTTAGGAGTAAGCAGAAATGGGGAGGTGAAGCAGAATGTCTCCCGGAGTCCTGCACCTTCAGTAGATACTTAGATATGTCGAAGGATGTCTAGGAGAGAGCTACCAAAGCAGCTGGGAAGGATTCCTGTGGGCTAAAATGATACCTTACATTTCTTAATTTTAATGTTTTCCTTGCACATGTTGCTGTTGTTACCTCAAATTAACAATTCCCTGTTTTACTATTAAGCTTGTTAAATGCAGAGAGAGGTAAGAAATAAGTGTCAAAAAAAAATCTGTGTGTGAAAGCTGGTGCTGTCAGATCCCAGCTTTCTTATGGGTACAAACTAATTGCCATCTGCAGAAGCTAAGGGGTCCAGTGGGGAATATAATAGACAGCAATTAAGAGATTAGAAACTTTTTTAGTATTTAGTTTAATCTTATTCATGGGCAATTTATATTTTTCTGTTCTTGTTCCAGAGTTGTCCTTTGGCTTATATTGTTCTCTTTACGGTTACACAGCCTCCATTGTTCTTTCTGCCTTCCTTAACTTCTACCTTCTAAATAAATGGGCTCTGTTATCTTACATTTTATGATGTAAACTATCAGAAAAGGAGAAGAGTACTTAAAAAATAATGACCTAATATTTTAAACTGGTTAAGGGACCGTTGAGCTTGTTCATCTACTCAAACAGCAAATAAGTGTCAATAGAATGACAAGAAAATAATAATAAAAAAATAATTATTGAGTTGTCCAAAATTTATGAAGGAGCACTGATCCATACTACACAATTAAAGACTTGTGAAGAATTCAAGTAAATTATCATAACGATGAACAAGAAAACTCCAGGGCATAATTACTTATAACCAAATTGCCTTGGAAATCTCATGTAATTTTGAGAAAAAACACTCATTATTACCACTCATTTACTTAATTTCCATTATGTGAATGTATAAAGAGAGAAAAAAAGTGAGATAACTCAAGAACAGTAGGTTAGAAGCTAACTTAAACATGATAAACTAAAAAAAAATATTTGAAAATATCCATCTTAAAAGCTTTTAATCACTATGCATCACTTCTAATATCAGCTACCAGCAGCAACCTAAGTATGGTGATATTGTACAAACTCATCAGGTTGGCATGTAACAAGGGAAACTGTCTCAGTGAATAATTCCACATTATCAAATACTACTAACTGACTGCGATCCTGAGAACAGATTTGTGGATGAATATTACTGTTAACAAAAGAGGATCTAAGGGGAGGCATTTTAAAAGCTTGTGCAGCTACAAATAACTGTTCAAGCATTCACATCAGGGTTCAAAGAGAAGTTGGTAAGTGAGAGACTTCTGAGCTTCAGGAGTGCCTAGTGTGGACTATATTTTATACTGTGAAAGAAGACTGTGATGGAAAAAAACAGAGCATCAACACAAATAATTCACGTTATTAGGCCAGGCTTTATTCTCAAGTTCACACCTCCAGTGCAGCAGTGAAAACTCACCTTTTGAGCTGCCCAGCACACTTGCCTGGCCTGAGGTTTTATATAGGTAGCTACTATTTCTTAGATAGTATTTCCTGACTATACTTTATATAGATATTAATACATATATGTAAACAATTTGGCTTGTGTTTGACTGAAGTCTTTTATCAATACTGTGGATCAGATAAGTGAATCAGTTGGCAGGAGAATAAGTGAACTGAACTCAGGTAACTATTTGTACTCCATGAGATGTGGCCACAAGATATCCTGAGCAACTTTGTTTTAAGCTTTTCTAGAGAGAGTATTGAAACCATGTTAGGCATTGATACTGGCTTTGGAAAAAGAAATCACAGGCTCTGAGGTTTTAAACTAAATTATGTATTAATAAAGCTTCTCCTTGTTTATTTGCAGTTCATTAGACAAGTTATAGTTGGGGTTTTTTTCCCATGTGCATCACCATTTTGCATTCCTCCGACATGATGGGTAACATTCCTCTCAACATGTATTATAGAGTGAATGAAAGAATCAATATTGTCAGGAGCTTAAACTTTAACAGTAGTATGTAGATTACTACTACTTTTATTTCATTAATATGACGAAAACTCCCCAATGCAGTTTCTGGAATGTAACTCACATGGACTTTTTCCCCTCCTTTCTGTAGAAATAGAAGGGAATAACCAAGCGAAAAATACTTGAAATGATAATAGATGTTTTGGTTGGAATTGCTAGTTAAAGCACAACTACTTTTCTGGAGGCTCAATAACAATGTGATTATTGATCAGCAGCAATTCCTTCAGGGAAAAAAGCATCAGATCCATGCCCCATGTGCGAAGTCTTTGGGTATATCTGCTGTATTTTGAGAAGGAGTGAAAGCTGAGAGAACCTGCGTGGACCTTGTCCATGGTTAATGCAGCAGACCTCGGGTGAACAAGCTTTGCAGAGATTTTGCAAAGGCAAGTTCCTTGTCAAACACAGATCTCCCAGCCCTGCATGGCAGATGGAAAGGACCTGAAGAAAAAGATAAAATGGGATGAGACCATGTTTACATTGTTAGGGTTTGAGTGCATCTCGTTCACATGAGAACAGGCACACAGCCCAACAGTGCCCCTCAGGTAGATTTTGAGCCTGCCTCTCTTTGCTGGTGTTGCTCTTTCCCATCATGTCATTGAGTAGCTTAAGCTCTGACAGGGCACTGTGGCCAAACCTGTCATGTCTGTGGCACCTCATCCCTGTTATGCTCCTCTCTGGAAACTACAGAGCTTTATCTGTTCTGGCCCCATGCTCAGCCTTGTGCCGCATTGCTCCCACAGCTGGGTGACAAGTTGCTGTCTTCCCACTGTCATATGCCCTCTGTCCCAGGCATGATGCTCCTCCAGGTGCTCCCCTACAGTCCCCAGGGCCTCCCTGGCTCCGGTGTTGGCTCCAGCCTCCCCAAGTACTCCTGGCATGGGGGCTGGGGGATACACGCCTGAAAACACCACACCTTCCTCTTCCAACCTCTTTTCCCTGCCTTCTCCGCATCCACTGGGACTATCTGTGTAGAGGTCCATCCTTCAGAATAGGATAGAGTAGAATCAAATGTGCTTATATATATATACACCCACACACATATATACATATATATGCACATATATACCTATATTAATGATTAAAGGGCTTTAATGCAGGGGTAGTGGGAGCAGCTATTCCTTTGCAAAAGAATATAAAACTATGATGGGTCCCCTGCTATGCTCACTGGTCCATGCTATGGTTTCCCATAAGAGTCAAATCAGGATATAAGGCCACCTGTTCAAGTGAGGAAGACAGAGGAGAGACAGTGCTCAACTCTCTAGCTTTATTTTTAAAGAGGATAGGAACCAGCACAAAGCAAAGTAACCTTCCTTGTTTCAAAGTTGTTTTCATGTGGGAAGTCATGGGGAATAAACACATCTGTGCTTAATCTTCTGAAAAAAACCCCACAGAGTACCTTGTGCATTGCCAAACACAAGTGTGGCAGCTTCTTTACTGAGCTCCCAGTTTTCACATTTCACCTTCCAAACTCCCCTCGTGCACGTGGCTGAAACAGAAAGGAGGCCATGTGCATACATGTGAGGCTGTTTTCCAAGATAAGTCTTTCTCAGGTGACATTTAAAAAGGTTTTGAAATTGAGTTGTACTGGCTCGACTCATTTCTTCTTGATGCCTCCTTTGTTCCAGCAGCACGGGTGTGTGTATAAATAACAGTTGGTATCCCTTGACAACTTCCTGAATTAGAACAGCACTTGTAGTCAATCAGAGCAGAAAGAGCAGCAGGGAAATAGTTTCACCCAGCAGGCACAATCACGCCATTTGTTGACTAGTAAAGTGGGTGCTTGTGTTGCAAGTGATGGTTTTCAGCGATGTCCCTTTTCTTGCTATAATCAGTATCAGCTTTTCTGATGTGCTTTAGAAAGATGGTCCATCTGCTGCATTATCTCTGGACAGCTCCAGTGTCTGGAAGGGAGAAACCACAGGTAGGAAAAACAGAGTTGGGTGACTTAACTGCCTCAGAATTGGGAAAAACCTTTAAAAAATGGGTTCTTTTATTTCTTCTTCTTTTCCTTTGCTAAACTTGACTTCTTGTAGCTTCAGGAAGAAGACACATCTGTAGCTCTTGATGCTTTTTTATCTCTAAGTGGCCAGCTCTCCACCAAGAGTACCTGAGAACTTTTTTTTATTCCTAAAGGAATAAGGGGATCCTTCTGCAATACTGCAGCAAATGAGCTTGAAATTCGTTTTCTCTTGTAGATACATAGAATTGATAAAACTTATATATTATATTCAGCAAGAAAGAATTCAGAGTTTCCATATTTTGCATCTGTCTCTTCTGCTCTCACACTCATCATATTTGTCAATCATATGCTGTGTATTTGGTCTCAAGATCAATGTTAAAATGTGTTATAGACACAGAAAAAGCAAATTAGTCAGAAAGTATAGGTTTTATGAATAAACCAAATTATGGGTAACTATAGTAAATTATCAACTAACAGGCTAACTGACAGATTAACAAATTAATATTTGTCATTGCTTCCTTTTATTGTTTCCACCAGCAACTACACAGAGAAACTTAGAGGTTCTCACTTTTCCCAATAAATTTTTCTTTTTGAAGGGAATGGTATGAGTGAAGGGGGTGATGTGGACTTCCAGGAGATGTACAGAATTCTGGAAGTTCTAAAACAATGGTGAGTTTTAAAAATGAGAGAAACTTTTAATGTTTCAGCAGTCTAACTCTCACACATGTAGTTAGAAAGGCTGTTATTTGCATATTATTAGCTTTGCTGACTAGCACTATGATAAAATTCCTTGTTTTCTGTGGTTCTGTTTTATTTAACTAAACTCCTCTTCATTTTTCTTACTTACGTGTTGATTTTAATGCAGCAAGACAGCTCAATTGGAGATGCACTGTGTTTTAACGTTTGACAATAAGGGAGTGGGGTACTATCTAACTTTGCTTCCCTTCATTGCTTTGACCTAGTCACGTAGAGACTTGTGGGAAGACAATATCTGTATTCACATTTCCGTTGTCCCATAAAATTAAGAAAATGGAATCAAAGAGAGACTACTTTGTATAAATTTCTAAATCAATGTGAGAAGGAGCATCTGATTTTATATTGCATTATGGAATAGAAATATGATGGGACAAGCTGAGCATACATAACTGTTCAAAAAAAAACTTTCTTGCAGAATTGCCTCCTCTTTGTGATCTGTTGTAGAAATTTGCCACAAACCCAGGTCTTTCAAAGGCAGTGACTGTTCTAGAGTCTCCTCGTCCACACCTTGTCCATTTAGTGATGGTCCCTTTCAGGATACCACTGTTGTACCCTGAAGCATGCTTTGAATCTACTATAACTTAAACAACTAGCTAAATACTAGTTTGCCCAGGCCTGCATTGTAGTTTATATTACCTGTTACCTTAGAGCAATAAATGAATGGGTAACATATGATCATGGGTTATATATATGAAGATACATTAATATAGTGTTTTATATTTATTTGTAAATTGCCTTTCAGGAAACTGATGTTTATTTCTTTTATTGACATTTACAGAAGCCTTGCCACAATAAAGTGCTGCTTTCTGTACAGTAAATACCTTTCAAATCTGCACAGGAAGAACTTTAATTCAAGTGAAAATACCATTTTCCTTTAAGTTTATTTTAGACAAGATTTCTTTTTTATTTTGTAGACAATTACTGAGCCCAATACACTAAACAAATTCACCTGGGGTGAACACTACAGAGTTGTTTGTTCAAACACTACTAAACACAATCAAACATAATTTAGTGTCCCTCATAGACACACAGTTCAGACTCCTTTGTTCCCAAAATCTGTTAGACTTATCATGTAACAAATAAAAATAGATTAGCCCCTCTGTTGTTTGTGTTTCTGAAAATGTCAGGGTCTATTTTGACAGAAAATAGAATACCTTTAAGTATATCAGCAATATCTTCTTTCAAGGCAATTGAGAAACTGAGATTCAAAGAACTTAATTTGTAACACTTGATATGGCCAACAGTGAGAAACCAGTTAGGTTCTGTCATGAAGAAAATGTCACTTAAATTTGCATACATTTTAGCAAATCTTATTAAAGGAGATAATGCTACAAAAACTGAAAAGATTTATCAGAATGAGAAGGAAAACCAAACCCATAAAACCCTTTGTCAAATACCCCAACACTTTAATAGATTGAATTAATATATTGAATCACGACTCATTCTGAAATGAACTGATGTCCTTTAGTTACTAACCTCAGATGGGCAAGGATGTCTCTGCTGTTGACAGGTGGTGAGACTCTAGACAGTATAGTTCATCTTCTATTCAATAAAGATTTGGTAGGGGTCTGGAAAGGAGCATGAAGAAATTAAATGGAAAAACACAATAGGAAGAGAAAGAGAGAGAAAGAGAGGAAAAGCACCTTATCCAGAAGAGATGAAGACAGAGCATTCCCTCCTGTCTGGCTTCCACTTCCTCTTTGTTTTTCCATACCAAATAGAGTACAATCCTGTTGCAAGAATGCCCTTCTGGAGTCACTCTAGAAAAAACCCACTAGCTGGGTTAAAGGTGAGTATTGACAGAACTTCAGTTTAGTGAATAAAAAGTGTGGGTTACAGCAACAGCAAAAAGAATTATCTTCAGCAAAACCATGAAACTGGTGTTTGTGTTGCAGATTCTGTGCATTTTAAGTAGCACAAAAATATATATGAATAATACCCTTGTGATACTTAAGTTCTCCAGCATTTTTGTGCTTCCATTGAACACTGGTTCGGATACTGTAATTGCTCCCTCTCAGTCTTGTTCTGGGGGGAAAAGATGCTAAGCACATTCATACATAGCTGTACAGAGAAGGATAACAGTGCATTTTTACTCAGCTAGTATATTTGTAATACCTCACAGATTGCACATCTGCTTTCTGACCAAAATCTTTTGTCACAATTTCTTTGTGGTCTTGAATCTTAGTCATTTGCAGCTTTTTGCTTTTTTGAAAACTGCAAACATGAAACTGACAATTCAAGTTAGGTTGTTCATTTTATTTCAATATTACTTGAACAGGAATTACAGCAAGTAGCTATAAAGTAGCAGCAAAAGAAGTACAAAATTATCTCCGCTGTTTTTCAGACTACAAACAGACCCTTCCATAATCACAAGAAGAATGTAAAAAATGAACAGTGCAAAACACAGTTTTAAATTCCCATTGAACTGAAATCTGCAAAGAATTTAGGGGTCACATATATGCAAGGCACCATGTAATAACACTCAAATGAGTTCCCATTGGTAAAAGTCCAAGCCGTCTTTCAAACATGTAACTATCATCACCCCGTCTCTATAGATTTGCTCACATTCACTGTGACTGTAGGACACAGCAAGGATCAGGCCGTAAGATTTGTTTGTACTGCGCTGCTAGAAAGTTTCCAGCTGAGTGTTAAAAACGGTGCTGGGCTATTTACCAGGATGGCAACAGTAAATATCCTGTGTGAAATTCTGCTGCTGTTAGTGTTGATGATAAGGTTCCCATTGACTTAGGGCTAGATTTCACTTCTCCTGCACTTAATTGATAAGGCTCCCATTGACTTAAACAGGGCTAGATTTCACTTCTCCTGCACTTAATTTTCAATTAGAGCCTATACGGAAAGCTTTTAACATGACTAGCAGTTAAGACCTTAAGAGGGCTATGGAGACATTCAAAGCAGATTTTATGTTGGCCTCTTTACAGTTTTATAGGGCTATGCTTCTTCATCTTTATCAACTCTTCTCGTTCTTTCCTGGGAGGAGGAAAAGAAAGGCAGAGGAGGGCTGGGGGAAGAGAGAGCAAGACTCTGGGCTTGGGTTTATTTATTTGGTTTTTCTTTAAACTTCTCTTTGAAGTGCTTAGGTGGTGGTGAGTCACAGTTCTGTATATAGCTTTGTTGAAAAAGCTGTTTTGTAAAAGATGAACTTCCTGCAGATTTGGGGTGTTGTGTAGGAAAATTTGATTTCCCTTAGTATCTTTGGAGTATGTACAACATCAGTAATCACATAGCCCTTCTGAAGCATTTGAGACTGTCTTTAAATTATCTAAGAATAGCGGCATATTCAATTGACCATTTTTTCTTGAATTACTTTTTAGGCACTTAGTGTTATTCCCTGTTTTTCTCTGAAGAGCAGGACAATCTGCTGTCTAGTGCCAATCAATGGGGTCTGTCCTCAGGAAGCAGTAGCAGGAGACAAGACTGCAGTTTCACACTTGTTCACTTGGTCTTCTGTTCATCTGCAAATTCCTCCTTCTCCCTTTCCTTTTAATGCAATTTTTCTTGTCTCTCTGGGGATCTCAGAAGGAACCTGTAGACAAGGTTTGCCCTGGCATGGAGAGAAGCTGATTGATGGGAGGGAAGGTTGTCTTCTCTGAGAGCATAGCCTTTTCCTAGGTAAGCTCAAGAGAACTCTTGTAAATGAGCAAGAAAAAGCTAATTTGTACATGGCCTGACACCTGTGCAAAAGAAGTTAGATTTCTTGTCTCAGTAGATAAATAACTTATAATAACTTCAGTGGGCTTTAGGGTAGTCCTTAGTCTGTATTTAGCTCATTTAATAGAACCAGAAAGGTCTCATAAACCCAATCATAACTAAATTGTAGGAAGATCTATGCAGTACCCATAAACACTCATTTCAAACAGTATGCAGCCAGCAAATTTGTCATTGTTCATTTAATTTTATGAACTCTCTACTATATGCCCTGCACCAAGTAAATAAAATGATCACCTCCCAGACCAGGATATTCTTCAAGCATATCCCATCTTGCATTTTTTGTTCAATACTTCCCACTTGTAAAAAAATGTTATGGTATAAGATGAAAAGCTTTTTCTCCACTAAGCATCTAATCTATACAATTAGTTTATGATGAGCAGGAGTTTTGTGTTTGGTTGGGTTTTTTTGTTGTTGTTGTTGGTTTTTTTGTTTTTTTTTTTGTTTTTTTGTTTTTTTTTTCCTGGAGGAAGACTCAGCAGGTTGTATTGTTGCTATTCTCAAACTGATTTTGCTGTTAAATATTATATTGTTCCTCATTTCCTGCATCTAGCAAACCTGTCAGAGATTAAACAGATATACAGGAGATGGCAGAAGCAGCACACAAAATTTGGATGGTGTGCTTGGCACCCTTTAAAACACTTGGTGGAGCAGATGAGAGTTCAAAGAGAGCACCCTAATCAGTATTAGTCAGGGACAGATGCAGCAGAACTTTGAAAACCGGAAATAGAGGAAATAATTAGGAAACTTTGGAGAAAGAAATGGAATTCTAACTCTAAGCTAGGCAAAATTCCCCATGGAAGCCAAAGTCTGTATTTAGTATGCACAAAGATTTGATATTAACATGTAAAAAAACCCCCATATGTCATTCCTCTCTCCAAACTTAATTGTAGTAATGATCATTTTTAGAACAATGAGGCTCTGAACACAACAGCAATGGAAACAAAAATATCTTACTTCTCTTGAAGAAATCAAGCTGGCATTGCGTTTGAGACCACCTTAGTTTGATATTTTGTTCCCATGCTGCATATTCCTGAAAGTGAGATTCTTGCTTTCACTTGAAAACTGCAGAGAATACCTCTGGGAATGGTGGTCAACTGGAAATTTGACAATATTTAGCATTATGGGCATTGTTTCAAATAGCAGTAGGGGTGTTATTTAAAAAACACTGACAGCATGCCTCATAGCAGAGGAGACTGTTTAGGACAAAAAAACATCCATGGGTTTTTAACAGATAATGAACCAAAGTCCATAGATGAAAACAAAGAAAGCATCTAAGGATATGTAGGAAATGGTAAGAAGCTCATAGAAAGGAAGGGGGAAGTTCAGGCAAAGTCCATGGTGATGTTCTAAGTAGATAAAGAATAGCAGCTAAGGAATCTTTACAGGACAACAATGACACACTCAAACATAATGTGTTATGCAAAAATGGGTCTGGTGGAAGAAATTCATAGCAGGTTCATGGTCATAGCCAAAAAAAATGGACTATTAAGTGAACTTTTAAAGTCGTTTAAATAGCTGCAGTTTTATTGCAAGTTAAAACATGAGTGTTTGTGTAAAAAGGCTACGTGTCACCTACACTTTTATCTGGCTAACTCAGATGTCCTCCAAGGCTTTTGAACAGTCAACAGTGCATGAGTAAACCTTTTATTTCTTGAATACCAGAGCCAATACAATTTTATTCAGAAACATTTGCTTCCTTTCTTTCATTGTAATAGAAAGTAAGAAACTTCTCTGACTTTTCTATTATTTCTCTGGTTTCATAGGAAAATGAAATTGTTTGTTGATGGTTTTCGTGCATTCTTCGCTTCTTTGTCAGCAGTCAGTGAGTCAGTAACCAGTAAATATATTTTGACTGAAAAGTCTTAGTTTCTTTCAAGAAGAATTCCCCCAATAGCCCCTGTAAAACTAGCCAGATGACTATATTATTATTTCACAGGACACAGGTCATCACTGAAAACAGCCTTTGAAGCTCCTGTTGAATTCTGTTGACTCAGAATTGGTTTCAGAGGCCATACTCTTTTGCAAAAGTTATTCTCCCCATTCAAGTTTGCTTTTTCCCTGTAGACCTTCCAGAGAAGCACCTTTGATTCTGATCTGAAACCTATGCTACCCTCCAGCTTTCTATATTATCTTCTCTTTTGTGCTGTGAATTGCTTTGGAAGCAAACAAAACAAAAAAAAAAAAAGAAAAAAAAAAAGAAACTGATCTCTTGACAGATGTATCTGGGAAGTTTAGAGGATAGTTAATGGAAAGAAATTACTTGGTTTTGACACAAGATATCTATCTTGTGTTAACAGGCTTAACTTGGTGTATTTAGTTTCTTGAATTGAAAGCTGTTTAAAAGGTGAATACAGTATTCTAACAAAATTCTTATGAGACTGGGATGCCTCAATGCCAAGTATTTTGACAGGACACTTTGTGATGCCTAGGTAATTTTTACAAGGAACAGAGAACTACTGTTGTTTGAAATATAAGACAGACTTAAAGGCAATGAATGAAGTTTAGCCAGAAAAATAATGTGCCTCAGATGTTTTTGGGATATACACATAGGGATGTAAAATACACACAAAATAAAGTAAGAGTATGTTTAAGGGGCAGTTTCATGCTCATTCATGCAGTATGTTTCTCTATCCATCCTCTTAGGTATGATAGAACAATTGTCTAGCACAAAGATTGTTTTGCTTCAGAATGCTTATTTTTGGCATGAAGAACATTAATACCATCTTGACTGTTGCTGAAATTGGTGGCTTTCTGTGATTCATTGTGATTGTGTCAAAGCAGAAATAACATGGAATTAATATTTTTATCTAATCTGACAGTCAACAGCTCTCTTTGCTCCAACAGCCACCACACTCTTGGCCTTGCTCATAAATCTTTTGTTCTTGAACATATATCTGTTTTCCAGGTATTATTTTTCAGCAGATATCTGCATGGGCTCAGTTGTCCCTGAAACTTCAAGTCTTCTCGGTTGTTCCTTCAAATACCCATTCTTCTTCAGCTCTATCCCTATTTCTCAGAGAACATGGAAACTGAAGAAAATATCAAGTGACAATTCTTTCATATGACTACCTTACATCTACTCAAGGATAATACACATCTTTAAATTTTTGGGTTGCTTCCACTGCTGCCTCAGTTTCCATCATAGGCTTTATTCCTTGCATTACTTGTCACAACACCCTTTCCTGTTGACTGCTCTGTTCTCTGGCTCCTTCAGTTGCTCTACTCATCAGAATAATTTCAAATAATGCTACTTATTAACTATCATTCTTTATTTGATTAAACACTGTGTAATCAAAACCACAGGCTTTGGATAAAGTTAATGGTATGATGATTGACTAAAGTTTTTTGTTAGAAAGGATTTAATGGGAAATAATGTTCACAAAGTGAATCACATAAAACAGGAAACTAGTTCATGTTAAATAGCTAGTGAGAAAGCAGTATCTGCAAGACAGCAAACAAAGAAATAAAGATTTTGTCACATATCACAGGGGGAAACTCAACAATGACTCAAGGAGAGGAGGGCTCTGAATGCCCATTTGAGCAAGGATGTGTCTAAAACTCTTGCTAGAGACAGGTGGTTATACAGAATAAAATATCTCAGTTTCTGTTAGAAATGTCTCAAATCAGATCAAGAACATCAGAAACAAAAAATGATCTGTTAATTAACCCTTATCATTTGTTTTCTGATAATGCATTTCTGACAAGTGAAACTTTATTTGAAATGTTGTATGATGGTCAATATTCTCTCCTGAAACCTTCTCTGTGAACTTTTATTGCAAATGGTATGTTCAAACTCTGCTCTGAAGACCAGCATAAAGACCGAAGAAATGGTAGTAAAAATAGAATTGAAGTACTTCTGCAAATCTGAACTAAGCTCAAACTTCAGTTACATGACATATGTAATATTTATTTAATAAATTTATTGTACTAATAAACTTATTCCACTGTATCATTAAGAATTACAGAAAAAATTACTGACCACATGAAGTTCTGATAACTAATTTTTCATTACTTTATGTGACCATTGTCTAACTGAAAATGTTCTGAGCTAATTTGTGTGTGAGCTTAGATATTCAAGGGAAATCAAAAGCTAACTCAATGCACTTAAATTTTAGTGTGCAGCTTAAATGCCTTCATGAAAAATACTTTGCGTATGGGGAAAATAACTGACTAATATTTTTTACTTAACTAACATAAACACAATAGAATTTTAGCTGCAGAAGAGATACTGCAAGTCACTTGAGCTTGAAAGAATAAAATTATCATCAACATAAAGCTGCATCCTTCCCACTCACTGTACTCTCTCATGTGTTTTGACCTGCTGCTTTCCTCTGCTCTTTTAAAAAATTGTGCTTTAAAATAGTCTGCTTCTAGCCAGCTGTAATATTTGAAACTATCACCAATATCTCAGACACTAGAGGTTTAAGATTCTGTATGTGAAGGTGCTTTTCTTAGTATTGATGTTACAACAGCATATTACTTGTCCAAGTATATTAATGACCACTGGTAACAAAACAACCAACTCTTCCCATACAGAACCCAATTTATTCACAAAACATAATAAATTACAAGAAATAAAAGTGTAAGAACAAATAGCCCTAACATTAAATTCTTCCTTTTTCACTTGATCATAGCCTAAATGAGGCACCTGAGCTCCTTCTGTGAACAGAGAGAAAAGAGCATCTGAGAGATGTTCACGGTGTGTGAAATGCACCATCTTCTGGAAGCGTCTTTGACATGGCTTAGATTGGCAGTTTAACTTTTAGATGGCTGCAATGAGTTGAGATGAATCCCATGCTCACTAGACAAGGCTGTGTACAGGAAACACAAAGGAGGTTCAGTGACAAGGCTTTGTCTCAGTCTTAATCTACTTAAATATTGACTAAACTTCAGGTTGCTGTTATATCATAATTAGTATCAAAGACGTTTGAAGTCTGGACTGAGGTCTCAAAGAGACTTGGGCACAGGGGTGCCTCACCTGAATGCTAATCGGCTTGATCAGAGCAAGGCTTTACCTGTGGCAAAGTGCAGCCAACAGGGAAGCATGGCTGAACGTACTCGCCAGCAGTGCTGAGGGACCCGAGCACATCGTCCGACAGGAACGTAGGTGCCTGCAACTGCTGTGGCAATTAAGTGGCATTTCTCCAAACCAGTGAGGGAAGGCTGACACCTAAATCCTGATGATGCAGAACAGACAGCTAACCTCGGCCTTAGATCCCTGGGGCAACAGCTGGCCACTGGGACCAGGACATCCCACCTGATCCAGAGCTGGGCTCCCTGCTGCACACTAATGAAATATTGATACTGTCGACTGGAACTACATTGGTTTCTCTTGTTGGAGCATGTCTGCTTCAAGCTTGCTTTTGTCTTTAGGTCTATGGATATTTAAAAAGTTTTAATTCCGATAAGACCAAATTGCCTTTTTTACTGCCTTATGCTCTCCCCTGTATTTGCAGATAAAACAGACTTTAACACGAAGTGTAGGAAAACATTTTTTAAAGTAAAACCAAAAATATTTTCCATCTTGACCTTAGTCTAAATGTCTGAACATGTAAGAATCAGGAAATAATGCACCATTTGAATTTGAATATTATACTTATTAGTTCTTGGCAGCTCAGTTACCATGAGGTCTGTAATTAACACCTCCTCTCCTTCAATAAAATGGGATTCTGATGACTTCTTTCATCAGCAGGTTTGTGTGCTTATTATTTGTCACTTGCTATTTTGTGTCACAAGTACACAGAGTATGGCTTCTCCCACATCTATTGGTAGAAAAGAACATTAACTATATTGAAAATTAGCTTCCTTTTCCTTTTTTTCAGCTGTCCAAGGCAGCCAGAATGATGCAATTTGAGCTAGTTCAGGCAGTTATTTCTCAGGATGGTAGGTCCTTTTTCAGAGAGAAAACCTACTGAAATTAGTGGTTCCATGAGAAATTGCTCCTCTGGTTTTGGGATGCACAATCTGACTCTCTGTGTGTCTCTAACATCCCTAATAAATTCAATAAAAATCCATCAACATTCATCCACTTCAAGTACATAATTGAAAAAGCAGCTTTCTTTTCCCCTGTATACAGATCTTGGAACTAAGAAAGCTGAATGAACAGGTCAAAGGAGCTCTTCGTAATAAATTGTCACTGTCCATTTCTACCGTCATACCCACAAGGACAGCAGCAGATATCTTAGTTAAAAAATGCTCTGTTACATACACAAATGTCATCTTTTACCATTGTGCTCATCTCTGCTGCAAATGGCTGGTTGATGCCTGCTGGCCATACGTGTAGCTCTAATGCTGCTGTTTGGTTTTCCACAACCTCAGCTTTAATTCTGCTTTATTCAGATGTAGCTGTTCTGATGACAACAGAACACTGTTCTTAACTGAGCGTGAGGATGCAGAGACAACCCTGGCACGCACACTGTGCACCAGGTCTGGGTGCTTCTTACCAGCCCATTCCTGTTGGTGAGTAGTGTTGACTATTTAAAATTTGCCATCAGTTAAACTTTTTTGCCTTCTGAACCAGGAAGGAGAAATCATGTCATGGATTGATATAATTGACTTACTGACCTTATCCTGATGTCAAAAATGCAATATGCTTGGGAGCTACTATTACTTTTCCTCTTCAAAAAGAAATCAAATGAAAAGCAGAGCCCATAGACCCAGTAGACCCTTTTTGCAGGGTCCTGGTTGTCAAGTGTGTAGTTTTGGCCCAATCTGTAAAGATAAAGAAGGCAAGGACAAGCCTGCGTGGTCGTCAGGCTGCATAGAAATATTTTGTTCTTTACACCAAGATCTGTGTCAAGGTTGCCACACCAGTTACACATAAATTATAAACAGGATTTTCTTCTGTTGATCTGTATAGAGTCACCAGTTTGTGGGCAGAGGCTCAAAGAGAGGCTTGTATTTCCCTTGCTTGTTGCTTTGAATTTTAAATAGGAATACAACATTGACACAGAAATTACTGTTTCTATGAATCTTCTTCATACATATGGGAACATATATATTTCCTAAAAGATTCATCATCTTGGTTGCACCGTTAATTTAAGAAATACTTATAGACATTGTGGCTGCAGGTGGGGCAACTGCCTGATATTCAGCCAGCGTAAAGGCAATGCTGAGATAAATGAGGTAAACAGGCACATGCTCTGTACAGTATCTAGTAAGAATTATGTCTTTGCATGGTCTTAAAGAGGAGGCGAGAAAGTGTGAGAGCAGCCCAGGCCTTTTACTTCCTCTCCTAGGGGGATGTTTAGGACACCTGCAGGACCCAGTGCAGCCTAAAACAGGAAAAAACCCAAACTCCACAACCTTGTTTTTTGAAGAGACACAATAACCCACTTGCCAGTTACCATCAGCCATGAAAACATGTTTCTTCTATTCATGCCCACCCTCCTTGCTCCTGCCCCAGGAACAGCGGTGTGGGTTTTACTTCCACTGAGCCTCAGCCAATACTGCCCAGTCCCTCTATCCTCTACTTCTGTTTTCTATGGTGACAAGAAGACACTTCCACACAGCTATAAGAAAGCATAATATAGTGCAACCTCTTTTTCAGCCCCATTATAACATTATACTGAGATCCTGGCTATATTCTTCTCAGCTTTTCATCTTACATCCTTAATGATTTTGTAGTCTTGGGAATTCCTTGCCCAGCCTCTTCTGAGCTGGTGAAGAGAAAGCAGCCTATCCACTCTACCGAAAAGCCTAACAGGAATGCTTGTGATCACACATCTCCACACCAGAACATAGGGCCTGTTATGTGGCCCTGAGGGCAAGCTTGCCACAGCTAAACTCCCTTCCCTGACCCAAGCAGCCCAGTTGTGTCCAGATTGCGTACTGGAAATAATCTCTTACTCATGCTGCTCCTCAGACCCTTCCTGGGCATTGTTTGATAGTTGCTAATGCCCTGAACTATCCCTGCCATGCCTGGAAGCCTGATAGGAATGAAATGGTATGGATAATAGGAGCAGTGCTGAGCTGGTGTCCTGGCCCTGTTATTTTGGCCATTTGCACATGCCTTTGGGCCTCCTGCATGTGCTTTGCTCTGTTTTGCTTCCAGGCTGGCCCATAATATTAGCTGCTTCAATGCCCTTGTGAAAGAATATGTGCAGAGCAGACGCATCACTGATTTTACTGTTTTAAACCTCAAATTTTCAGTTTCTTTTCTTCTTGTTGTCTCATAAGTCATTTAATTTTGCCTTGTTGTTCCTCACAAATGAAGAGATTTTCATTTCCTAGTGGTCTTTGATCCATTTGTCGGAGGCACATGATTAGAGAATGTTGAAGTATTATCCATGGATAAAGGGATCTTTGTTCCTGGAAAATCATTCCAGCTTCTGGTTATTCGAGGATATTTTATGTTGAAATAGCAATGGTTTTAATGCTCAGCGATGGACCTATCTTCTATTTATTTCCTTACTTAAATTTCACCATAATCTCTTTTCTCTAATATGTCCTGTCAATGAGTTCTATGTTTTATTATACATTGTGCAGGAAAAAAGTAATTCTTTTTAGCTATAAATCTGCTAGCTCATCATCTCATTAGTTGTCTCCAAGATATTGTGACAAAAAGCGAACTATCCATCTCCACTCACTTCCTCCGAATATCTGCTGTTCATGATTTTCCAGATCTTTATCATAATCTTCTTGTCACATTTAGCCAGTGAGTTTTATTTTTTTTCAGTAAGTCTTCAAGCTCTCTCACATCTTCAGATATTATTGTTACCCTTTTGATTTATTTTGTTGATATAGATGGTCAGGATTGTACTGAACTTTTAAGCCGTGTGTGAACCATCACAAACTGGCAGGAAATAATGAAATTTCTGTTTTCTCCTCAGTTTTTAATAGTTCTAAAAATCGTCTTACCTGGTTTTGATATTTATTGAGGATTTGACCTTCCTCTACTCAACCTCTAGAATACAATCACTTTATTACTATTTCTATTCTGCATTTTTGTACATGGGAATTATGAAACTATGTTTACTTTGTTTTCTTTTTTTTTTTTTCAGTTCTACTGGGATCTTCAGTCATCACTTGGTCAGATGCTTCTCCCAACTGAAAGCTGAGAATGATATTTTTTGGCACTTCAGGATGAGGTTGCTTTTACTGTAGTACTTTGAGAAACAGTCACAGCATGTCCTGAAGGAGTCTGCTCAGTTAATAAAAAAATTCAAACTTCACTACCTAGATTTCACAGTTCTGGGAAATAATAGTTAAGCATTGTTTGAGATGGTTTAATTATTTTACTTGCTATCTTTTAGACTCCTCAAGTGGACCATTCTGAACTGAAACTGAAACTCATCTATTGCATGTCAGTCTGTAGTGTCAGTCCATCACATATTCTAGACTAAAATCTAGTATGTGTTAAATTTCATTTTTTAAAAATAACTCTCATCTCTTTCTTTCTTATATTAATGTATAAAATTGTAACTATTTTCTTTGGCTTTGTATGCAAATGTCGGACTTCCTGCCAAGAGCTGAAGAGATTTCACAATGGATGCAGAAGAAAGAAATGCCTGAAGTAAGTCTTCGGGGTAATTTTCTTTTCCTCTCTCATTGTTAAGAAGAACTATACAACATCCAATGGAGAAAAATTGCCCCTTGCATTATATTTAGTAGGATATGTTTTAGTAACAATTATTGTAAGTCTTTTGGGTAGTTTTCTTTTCCTCTCTCATTGTTAAGACATCCAACATCCAATGGAGAAAAATTGCCCCTTGCATTATATTTAGTAGGATATGTTTTAGTAACAATTATTCTTAAACCTACCTGCATATTTTCTTCATTTTAATAAACTGTGTTGAGGCATATATGGTATGTGGCACAGTTGATAATGATGAATTTGTGATGAATTTTAACAGCTGTATTTCAGTTCGTTAGCTTCCAGCACTCCCGCGAGAAGAATGCTGTACTCACCATCTCCTGCAGGTACAGCACGCCAGTGTAGCTTGATTTACATACTGTAAGTGTTCAGATGAGAGCAGGCTTGAAAGAACTGAATTGTGAAGACAGATATTGCAGCTAAACCTAAATATGCTGATGCTTGATAATGAGCAAAGCTGTTGTCCTGCCCATGCTTTTTAAGAAGGAAGAGGAACACAAAGAAAACGGGGAGCTGTGGGCAGCGGTAGCTCTAAGAGTCATAACTAAATGGAGCCCCTTCTGCTAGCCTATCTCTTAAAATCAAGTGTTCCCATCTAACATTCCTCGACAATAGCTGTCTGCTGGAGACTGGTCTCAGCTTGCCTGGAAGCACTTGTGACTGTGAAATTGGAGTAACTTGAGATTCATGTGGGGTTTTTTTGCTAGGCTGAGGTCCTGTTGCTCTTTCTCTTTTTGGCTAAACGTTGTCTACAGTAGTGACAGCTTCCACTGGATGAAGTTCACAGCATGCAGTTGATTTCTCAGTACCTCAGTAATACTGAGACCGGCACACTGTATTATTTCCTTTAATAAAATTTAATTTTCATAGGCAATGAAACTACGTAGACAGAATGAAATATCATGCTTGCTTCTAGTCCTGTTCAGGTCTTTGTCCACAATAGCTGGGATCTGACTGGAATTCCTAATTTACAGGAGTCACTCTTCTAACCACTTTTAAGATAGAAAGATTAAATTATAGTAATTTCTACTTTGCCTCAGCCCAAGTTCCACAAAATGGCTTACTTATTTGGCTGCTGTAGAGGATCAAACGCCTTCCCTGTGTGCCTCCAGCCTGTTGCAGGAGCAGACTTCAGAAACAGGTGTATGGAGAAGACTGAAATTAGCCAAGATAGGAAATTTCAAGGACAGTCTGTCTAGGATATTTACTGACCAGTGACCTGCTGATAGAAGGTGCCTTCTGCACTTTGGATTTATAGTGCTAAATGTCTCTTTCTTAAAAATCTAAAACTTGATTTTTTTTTTCAAAATATGTCAGAAAGTGTTACCTTCTTCCCTAGTAATATATGTATCCTAGTATTTAAAACCATCACCCAAAAGTGAGAGGATTTCTCTCACTGGCCTGAAAGGATCTAAGACCACATTTTCCTCTTCCCAGTTTTGCTGTGAGGAGAGCAGTTGGTTGCAGGGGACAGAGCTTGCTGCTGAAGCCCTGCCACTTGACCCTACATGCATCCAGGATCCATGGGGAAGGGCTATTGACACAGAAAGAATCTGGAAGCCAAGGAGTCAGTTTACAGGTGTTCCAGACATTTTTGCTGGAGAACAGACTTGGCATGCATTAGAGGAGAGGTGAGGGCAGCGGTGGCTTGGGGCATAGTGCAGGTTGTCTGCTGCAGCCCTGCCTCGGAAGACGTCCTGCTGTCTGCCCACGCAGCCCCTGGTCCAGCTCAACTCCTCTGGCCCCACTGCACCATTCATTCGAACACTCCCACTGTGGCAGAACCACACTTGCGGCCCTGCCCTTCCCAAGGGGTCCTGAAGGCCCAAGAAGATGGTTTGAGCTTGTTCCTGGTGGGAAAGGACTGCTAGGAGAAGAGGAAGGGGGGGTCACTGTTCTTATACCCTGGAAGAACAGAAAAGGAGGAAGCTGATGAGTAAAAAGATGGAAAAAAGAGCATCCCTTGCCTCTGCTTCTCTGCCAGACACATCCGTAGTCAGCTACATAAATCTCTCTCTGAAACTATCCAGACTTCTCTCTCCTACCCAGACCTCTGGAAATGCCTGGACCTTTCTGACTCCTGCCTCTTGCTCAGCATCCCATGCAGGTCTCCTCTGCCACCTTGCATTTAAGAGAGCCACCTGCCCTGCCAGTTCTCCCCCTCCTCACCCAAAACAGCTCAAAACATCCTTTACCTCTCTCTGCCCACCCATACACAAATATGCTCCTTCCAGTGCCCCTCCTTCCTCCAGTCCCACTATCTTCTCAAAACTAATTACAATTGTAGATTTAGGTGTTTTCAAAATAGGAAGTGACTTTGTAGGATGTATATGCAACACTTAAGTTTAACCATCTTTCATATGATTTACAAACAATTTTAAAATGGTATTTAAGTTTTTGGTTTGTTTTAGAAATCCTGGCATAAGCTTATTATTTTGTACTCAAGTCAGAAAAAGCCTCATAAAAATGCAAAGGGACTAAAAAAGAAGACAAAGTACGATATTGAGAAATACATGCAAAGAAACATTCTTGCGAGTGAAAACCTTTGTGTTATATCACGTTTTTGTGTTGAACCAGTAATGAGCTTCAAAGTCAGTTTAAACTAATTCTAATTGAATTTCCTATGTGATGTAGATGTCAATAGAATAATAGCATGCATCAGTGGGCTGTAGCTATTTTTTTCTTTCACCTCTATTTCCTTCTCTTTGGCATTTTATAGAACAGGCTTTTTTTTTTTTTTTTCCCCCCTGGAAGACTCAGAACCCATTGTTTTTCAAAGTTACCTATGGAATTCTGCCTTGTGAGGTGCATCATGAACAGGGAAAATCACAAAATGTAGTAAAAGCCCCTGTGAAGCCCTCCCTAGTTAACTGTGTGTTCCTGTAGAATCCCCAGCAGTGGAGAAAGGCACTTGTTAAATGAGGCAACAGTTTCTATGGAAATGGAAAATAACCACTCTCTGAAACTTCCTATGTAAAAACAGTTAGACTGGTTGTATGAATTATGCTACATTTGGTACGTCTTTTCAGATGGAGAACTCGTTGACTTTCAACTCTAATAATGACATCAAATGCTGTTAGTCAAATTAATACATTCTATTTGTCCAACTTTATTATCTTAACTTGTAAAAGACAGGGAGAGCATGTATGTGACCATATTGAGCTGACTGTGTTTAGACATCTCGCTGTCTTTTTGCAGTAGTGCTCTTTAGTTAACATTTGAGTTATTTTCTGGTTTACTTGTCTATTGATCAATAAAAATCTTACTTTTTAACACCAGGCTGTTGTGCAAACTGCAATTACACAACCTATTCTGTAACAGAGTTGTGAAAACACTGAGGAGCTGCCTGGCCAACAAGTCCTCCATCAGACACCACAGAGTCCTACCTTACAGTCCTGAGTCCTTTGCAAAATTCAGGTCACTGAGCACTTAAAAGCAAGCCCCAAATGCAAAATGTTCTGAAATCACTGTACGGATTTTACAACTGAGTTTTTGCAATAGCAGAAGAAAAGCATGTTTGAATATCTGCAAGATATGTTGGGATGAATGGAAACCAATGAGTTGTGAAGCAAGAAAAACATAGTAAATATAAATAGAAAATACTGCACATTCAGTTTGAACGGTCCCTTTTCTGTTGAAATAATAAAATAAAAACATCTTTCTAAAATGAATTTAATTACCTTGGCCTCTGAAAAGAAATAACTAAGCATTAAGGCTTGAACTGTGATCTCACCCTAATGGTGTTCCTGCAGCTTAGGACACATTTCTAGCCTTGACAAAGTTGGTGACATAATTCCTGCTCCCTTCAATGGGCTGCGACTTTGCTCTATGAGAGAGAAGAACTAAATCTTCAAGTTTTTCCAGACAAGCAATGAACTATATTTTTTTCTATTATGAAAGCAGGTAGTAAATTAGAAATACCCTATTCCTACCTTCAGAAATAGGTGAATTTAGCATCTAGTGTCCTTGAGATCAGTAAGTCTGTTGGAGAAACGACAGAGAAATACAAATTCACCACAACTTTCAGAGCGTAGTTCTCTGAAATGACTTCATGTAGTTCTGGCATCATGAAAATATTGGAAACAATGATTGGAAACAACAAAACCAAACCTTAAACTTTATTTGCCACTGCATTCTTACAAGGTGATTTCCTGATATTTGAGCAGTTCGTATTCATGCCCCTGATGTTTACACACTTTCAAACACTTTCAAAATACACAGCACAACTCATATTTCTGCAGCATTTATTTTAATTAGGACTTGTGGGTGAAGCCCCACCTGTCCTGGGTCCAGCTGGGATAG
>NW_010120566.1:0-2213 GCF_000699245.1 Pterocles gutturalis
GCTCACCACCTGATGACCAAGACTCAGCCCATTCTGGGCTAGCGATCCCAGAGCAGGGAGAGTCCCAAAACTGCAATCCCAGAAAGGATAAGAGCCCGAGCATCTGAGAGACCGAGAGCCAACTGAGAGAACGTGATGACCCTGAGAGAGGGGGGACCAACAGGGTGACAACCCAGAGCAAGAGAGAGAACTTCCGGACAGAGCCTCATCTGAAAGCTGAACAGCCCTTGACTGTCCTGGCACCAACTATAAACATCAGTATGTTGTCAGCCTTCTTCTCAACACGAATCCAAAACATAGCCTCTTACTAGCTGCTATGAAGAAAGTTAACTCTCTCTCTGCTGAAATCAGGACACCAGACCGTGCTAATTTAATTAGCTGCATACATTTTGTGTTTCTCCAGTGCAAAATAAAATGAGGCTCAGAAACCTGAAACCATTGTGAAACAAACAACAATTTGAATTTGATCCAGAAAATCTTCTTGATTCCCTTTTCAGTAGAGGAAAGTTTTGGATTCAGCTTCCACACTTTTTCCTAGTCCCAGCTTTCTTAGACAGAGAAGTCTGCATTTAAAGATATATCCTGGATCTGCTCTGGCAGAAGAGTTGAAGACTTTTGTTAAGTGGACTTCCACACTGATGGAGAGGCAAGCTTGTTCCTGAAAGCCTTCGGTCTTTTATTTCATATAAAAAATCTGATCTGTAGCTGTTCTCACCCTATCTTTTGAGTGTTTTTCAACTCTGCTTTTGAACCAGGGTCACTTAAAAATATGTTTCTCTGCAGTAAACTTTTAAGCTTCTTCAGTCTTCAGACTTGGTGCAACCATCAATGAGGTGAGAAGAAGTTTGACTAGGTCTTGTGACTTCTAATCCTTGTGCTGTGTTAAATCCCTACATTCTAGGCTTCTTTCTTCTTTTGTATCTTGTGCATTGCAGAGTAAACTCTTGTAAAAACTTAAGAAATTATTATTTTCATTAATCCAGTGGTACAAACACAACTGAAATACCTGCAATACCTTAATATGAATGCTTAAGCAATAAATCAACAATTTTTTTGTAACAAATAGGATAGTTGCTAAGAGAAAATGGTACATAGACTATGCATTTATATGGGTAGAAACTGCCTTCCTTCACTTACAGGAGAGGTTGGTAGTCTCTGTCTCCAGAGTTTCACTTTTCAGAAGTCATTCTGTGCATTTGACTTAGTAGCTCAGGACCTCTTCCCTTCACAGTTTTGCTTTTCTCATTCAAGAGAAAGAGAAAACAGGAGCCACCGATACTCTTCACTAAAGAGTACAGACGCCTTGTACATCTGACAGTTTTTGTTGCCCTGTGTTTTTAGTGTGCTTTTGACAAATGTTACATATGTCAGAAATTTACAAAACACACTGTAAGTCTTGTAACACCAAAATACACATTTTGCAGCAAGTGTGAAATTTCCCAAATATGTATGTGTCATATAAATTATGTCTCAAAAATATTTTCAAAAGGAGAGAGTGGAGAGTACATATTAGGACAAGATTTGCTTAAAATCCCAGCCTATTTAATTTTCTCCTTCAAAAAAGTAAAATAACTTATTAGAAGTTTACATCCAGCGTTTGGGATTTTTTTTTTTTTTTTTTTTTTTGCTGTTAAGATAATACATTTTCTTAATGAAGTTAGTCTTGCAAAATCAAAACCCGTTACTTCAGGCTAAGTATGTACACTTACTGTGAGTCTTATACTGAAGAGTCTTTGTGAAAAATTGTACTAAGTTGAACTCAAACTGTTCCTAACAAAATGAAGAAAATTGTCTGCTCTTTTAAAACTAGATTTGGTAGAATACAATTCTTTTGTTTTCAAAAGTGATTGCCATTATACAAGATCTTTGTTTCATGGGGGGAGGGTGAGTACTTGGAATTTATGATTTCAAGAAAAAAAAAAAAAAAAACAGAAGATGCTTGAGTTAGATATTAAGTGGCAGTGTGATAAAGGGGAGAGATGTTTCATTTCATTCTTGCATTTAATGTTTAATTAAAAAGTTAGAGTCAGCAAAGACATTTTGCTTTATTATAGTTCCAGATATGAATAACTACATAAAATGGAGTTGCATTGAATAATTTCTGAAAATGTAATACTTGTTCTTGTAATTTTGAGAAAAAACTTATGAATATTCTAGTAGTCTAATATTCATAAATCTTATTAATTTTTAAGCCTTTTTTTTTTTTTTTTTTT
>NW_010120566.1:2237-33882 GCF_000699245.1 Pterocles gutturalis
AATACGACAATTCTTTCTGGACATAATTTGTCAAGAATATTTGAATATTGTATTTCTCTCCCCCACCCTGCTTTCTCTCTCTCACGTTTTCCATCTTTTTTCTTTGTAGCTGTGTTGATTTTAAGATTTGGGGGATTTTCAGGAAAGAGACCTGTTGAATTGAAAACTTTTCATTTTATTTTTCTCTAATTTTATTCAAACAGTACAGAATACATAAAAGATTGCTAAAAATTGTCAGAATTGTGGTGTAATGGAGATTATGATTAAAAAGGAAAAAAAAGGAAAATAGGTAGGACTTTAATTCTCTGATATCTAACCAGGGCAATAGAGTTATGCTTTTGCTTTAGTTTTAGAGACCTTTTTTCTCAGCGTGTTTTCTTCCTACTGAAGAACTTGTATCTTAGTAGTTGGTGACCTCAATAATACTCCAGCCCCCAGCCTTGAATCATGGAGACAGAAAACACGTCTTTACTATTTAACTGTAGTGACTTTTAAAGGTGATTTGTTTCTAGGGGGTTTCCTGGGGGAGGGTGAGGGTGAAACTTGTTTTATTTTGTTCTTCAAGAGGTTAACAGTGCTGGCATTTGAGTAATTTTTGGTTATTTATCAGGAGAATGTAATTCCATGTAATTCACTTCTGATATGATGCATCTTACTTAGCTTTAGCTATTACACTGATAATCTTGCTGGTCATCTCGATTCTCCTATAGTTATTGGAGAAAGTAATCTTCAGGAGTAGTAGGTACCTAAAGCTAGATGCCCAAAATGGGATGAATTACCTGGTATGTTTCTGACATTCATAGAAGGATCTTAGCTGATTTGCATAGAGAAGGGGACTAGCTTTTGGATGGTTATCTGCAGGTGAACTGAAACCTACCTTAAAATCAGAGGTAATCAGAGAGACATGGTGGTTCTGATTTCCTAGAAAGGGTTGTATGCCCAGAGAAGAACAAGGAGTTTATTTGCTGTTGATAGATTTTTAAAGTAGCAGTCATTTCCTAGAGTTACAGCTATGCAGTGTAAAGAGGTATGATCAATACGTGAGCTGAAATGTGTAATATCACTTCCATAGATGTTGAAGTGTAAAAATTTTAAGTATATGACCTCTCTCATCAACTGGGATTGAAAAAAAAAAAGTGTTTAAAGGAGTTAGACATTTGTATCTCTCTGTAATCTGTTGTGAAGAGGATGTTTACCTTTCTAAGATTCCTCTAAACTGCCTAGCTTTAAAATTAAATGTTTGCTTATTACCCCTTTTTTTTTTGTATAGATATTATCACAGATGAAGCAATTCTCTCTTTGCTGCCTTTATCTTGGAGTGTTCTGCTACAGCTCAACACAAGCATCATACTTTCATTGCTCATAGGAGAAGATCTAATGCTTTTAGAACAGAAGGAAAAAAAAATCAACTCTGAGCTCTGTGGCTGTGTATATTTATCAAGTATTTACATTTGTTCTTTTGCAGCAATGAACTCACTGTAACATGGCACCCAACTGTTTATATTGCTACAAAGCACAATATGAAAGAAATTGGTCAAATTATTATTGAGTTAAAAGTCACTAATGATTACCATAAATACAGATTTTCTCAGAAGCAGCTTCCATTTTTAGGATGGCAGCTAAGATGTGGTCATAACTTCTGTTTTAAAATTTATATCTTGGCTAGTGCAGGGTGTGCTAAATGCTTTTTTTTTTTTTTTTTTTGCTATGAGCAGAAACAAAAAATATGACCAGTTCTTACTGTGGTCCAGCTTATAGATAAGTTCTTAACACCACGTTTAAGGAGGTGCTATAATTAATACCAGGGCAAAAGTCCAACTCTTCTAATGGCAGAGAATTGATGAAAAGGCAGTTTATAGTGGGCATTTTGCCTGACAATGACATGAAAAATGGAAATGTTGATTCTATTAGCAGCTGTGTTTAGGAGCAGGCAGATTTCTTATGTAATCAAAAACATAAGGTCAGTTTTCCTGGGCATTTATAGTTGAGATATTAGACCTAGAAAATAGACATAAGTTCTGCAGTTGTATATGGTTTATTTGGACTGAGAACTATCAGGCTCTGCAAGTGTCATAATGATTATATGTGTATATATATGAGGTGAATTTGCTGCACACAGGAAAGATACTAATTTACAATTTATGACAAGAATAAATGGTAGAATTAAGGTTGTTTCCAAAATATGATGTACTACATTTAGAAGTTTACATAGAAGAATGCTGAAATATTAATCTTTGCACCTCCATTTAGTCCTTTTTGTTTTGTTTTCAATGGTTTTTTTTATAACTTGAAACATGTTAAAAGTTAAGGCAAGCTTTGCATGTATTAAAACCAGGATCTTGTATGTTTTCAAGTGCAAAGTACCAAACTGCCCCCTGGTTGGAGTGGCCATATTTGAAAAAGTTTGGATACCTGTAGCTGAAATCATCAGCCTCTGAAATGTTGACTTGGAAAAGCAGTGATACAACACTGAGTTTGATGTCCCAGTTCCTCAGAATTCTCCTTCTATAGTATGGCTTATTGTTTGCATTTCTTAGGCAGTATTTAAGAGCTTTCATATGCCCATCTTTTAATAATGCCGCTGAAGAACAAGTCTCTAGTTGGACACAAACACCCAGATTTCCAAACTATCTGCAATTTTTGATATGATAAAAAATCATTTAGAATTATAAGTATAGCTGCTTTATGCTACATTTTGAAAGTAAATTTTGAAAGACAAGTAAAACCTGATTCTGTCGCACAGTTTATCACAAAAGAAAATTCACTGATAAAACATCAGATAGTCTTTGTAATGACATGTACAAATGTTATGTACTCTACAGCTTAAATTAGAAACAGCTTCAAAATGTGAACACAGTATGTGTTATAACCCTAATTTTTGAACCAAAGGATTTAACTACAAACAATAAGAAAGTACAGCGCAAGTTGACTTCATATGTGCGGAACAGAAGCTAATTCTTTATCTTCTATTCCTTCCCTAAATCACACAAGATATCCATGGTATATAAGCACACCTACTTTACATGTACCTTGAGAGTGGCAGGTGGCTACCTATTTTCTGTTGCAAACAGAAATGACTTTTAAATTTCAGATGTAACTTCATGCACCTTTTCCAAGATCCAATATTACAACTGTACAAGAAGTAGCAAATATTTCTAATTACCACTTACCAATAAAACCAAAACAAAGCTAAAAAAAATGGAGTGGGGAATGGCAGGAATGGCAGGGAAAACCAAATATCTGAGACCAGTCGCTTATGTAAACACTTGTTGTGTGACAATAAACCTTACCTTGGGCCTTTTGCTCCATTAATTGAGCACTGCCTGTGTAACTGACACCGATATGATCGGTGCTGTCGCAAAACTCATAGCTGCTGTGAAGCAGAGTGGTGTGATATGAAGTGATGAAGAAAACAGTAGAAGCTCTGTCACTAGGTCAGCTGCAAGAAGAAATGACGTGTGTGAATGTACAGTATATGGAGTTTTGTGAAAGATGCAGTCTCTCTTTCTCCCAAAGAACTTCAGCTGATGATACAAGGGGAATTCAGTTCCCTTTGGCAGGACTCCATGGTGGTCTGGATGCTGTAAATACTTCTGCTTCTACTGTTACTTAGCTAATGCTGCTAAAAATATACTCATGACAGACTTAATGAAAGTATCTTCTTTTAAAAGCTACTTGTCTACAACAATCATTTAATGTTCTTGTTTGCATGTGTGGTTCTCATTATTCTGACATAGCTATTAATACTGATGAAAATAAAGAGAGAAAACCCAAATATTTTCATACTTGCACTTCTCCAGTAGTATATAAAAAGATCCTACAGCTAATCAGCCACAGATTTTCTTGATTTTTTGGTGGGTTTTTTTTCTATTCAAGAGTAACATAACAGTATCTGAAATTGTATTGCAGCAGTGAAGACCTCAGAATCCCAGCAGATGATGTAATTATGGTTAAGAATTAGTATTATTGAATAATTCACTTTTGTAATATACAAAAGTAATTTTTTCTCTCATTTTCAACATCCATCAGTCTTAATATCTAACTAATGAAAAAACATAAACAGTGTCATCTGTCAGGTTACTAACAGAGAATGCCACCTATTGGAGTCTCATTGTTTACTTTAGCAGGTAATTTGTGGACCGGAATCATTTAATTGTTCTGAGCACATAATTACATGCCAGCATTTTCCAATTTAATTAAAATGTACAAATCTGAAGATTAAGGGAATTTTTGAATTATTAATCATTTCTCCTCTAGGAAATCTTGTTGCTCTGCAGGAGATTTGTCCAGTGTACAACTATACGTATTTTTTTCCTTCTCTTTCACAGACAGACAATTTTCCCGCAGAGCCCAATTACATGGGCAGCAGGCAGCAGTTTGTTCAAAGGTAAGGCCTATTAAATAACTTTCTCGGCTTCCCCATTTGCATTCTTGTCAAAATTGCTTTGCCAGAGAGTACAATTCAACTTAGAACAAGTAAATACAACTCTCTCTCTCTCTCTCTTTTTTTTTTTTTTTTTAAATATGTACTCCAGTAGCTCCACGTTCAAGGATCCAGAAAGAGCCAGCTTGAGGGACAGCGGGCATGGGGACAGTGATCAGGCTGACAGTGACCAAGACACTAACAAAGGCTCCTGCTGTGACATGTCTGTTAGGGAGGCACTCAAGATGAAAACTACTTCAACTAAAAGCCAGCCACTTGAACAAGGTGAGTGAAGCCTCCAATGCTTACAAAAGCGTAGAGTTTAAGCTGTCATTATAAACCCATTAGTATTGCAGTTGTGGTTTATCAGGGTAGAATAGCCCACTGATAATACTATCAGAGAAAACAGTAAATCTTGTAGCTAGCCCAGAGCAAAGAACACTCAGTATCTTTTGGAATGAACATGAAATGAAACCGCAAGTATCCAAAGTAGATTAAAAAAAGAAAAAAAATAGTACTTTCCTAAAATGATTAGAATATACTTTATCTCCACCGGCATTGCCTGTGATACATTATACACAGTCCTTCTGCCAAAGTGTGATTCGGAAATTCAAACTAGACATAACTGCAACAGATAAAAGAGCGCCAATCATTTATATTCCTCGTGTAGTTTGGAGAAGACTAGAGTCTTGGGATATCAGACAAGAGTAAAAATGGATCAGAAGATGTTTTCATTTCATGGATGTATTTTCCTATTTGTAATGCTGATTTCACAATTAATAGTAGTGTGAGAAGTATAAAATAATAATATAATCTGATTTTCAGTATAATTTCGTTCACATGCTGTGAAGGTACCAAAGATTAATGTCTGTGAAACAGCTGAAATGACTTGTATATGGACAATGACAGTGCTCTCTGCAAGCATTAGTTCTGACAAACAAGCATGTTTATTTCCTCAAAGGCTGTGTCCAATTATTTTTTTTCCTGACGTGTTTTATCTAATTATGAGGCCTTTTACTTCAAAAGCGACACTTTTTTTTTTTTTTTTAAAGCAGCAGACGGGCTGAGTGCTCCACCGTTATGTGTGTTTGTGTTTTGCTTCTAGGCTGTAAGCACACCAGTGAATTATTTTTAAATGTTTTGTGTGTTTACTATTATTTTAGTTTGTTGTGGGAAAGATGATTCAGTGTTAAAGACAGTTATAGGATTATTAAATAAGTCACCCTTAATAAGAAGCTATATTTATAACTAAGCAGAAATATATCATAAGCTTTTTATTAATTATTGATAAATTTGATCTAGGGATTTTGCTTCTTAGTCTGGTCTGATCTGTAGTGCAGTCGTCAGGAAATACATGTTCAGCTTCATTTTTCCTATTATGTTGAGATTTCAATATAATTTTTGCTGTGTAGAATATTTAGAGTGCTGCAGTATAATTTATTCTATATATATTTGAAGGTTGACCTTATATATGACCTTATTTTCCAAGTAATAAATGCCAGAAAGATTATTTTTTCCTGATCTTTTGCCACAGCAACTCTTTGCTTATAATTGGACATTGATCTGTATAAAGATGCAGTACAGGATTTTTTTTTGTTAAGAAGCTGTTTGAGTGTGTGTCTAATGTTCTCCATTTTGCATAAGAAAAAGACAAAATCTCTGGAGTTCTATCTACCAAGTATAGCCACAAAACAGTTCTAAAATTTTAAAAGTTTCCTTAGGAAAATGATAGTAGGTTTTAGAAAATTATGGTATGGTGAGAATTCATAATATTGCGGTTTGTCCAGCACCATGAAGCCCAATACTGATCAAAGTATAAAAACTCTACTAAGCAGATTAAACCAATCATTTCTATTTTTTTTGTTTTTTGTTTTTTTTGGTTTTTTTTTCATTTTAGTGCAAAGAGTTATACTGAGGTTTACACTTGTCATTATATCTAGATGAGGGGCCCTATTCATCAAGAAACAACTTATTCCAGCGGCTCATATGAATTCCTCACATTCTTATTAAACATATGTTGAACTGTGAATGTTAAGTACTGTCAGCCACTGAACTGCAGCAGCAGGTGTTTATGTGAATTTTCCTACTGAGAAAAAAAAAAAAAAAGAAAAAAGAATGAGGATAGAGAGACAAACTACATTTTTTCCCCTTTTTTTTTCCTTTTTTGTGCCCCCAATATAATTACAAATGGTAATTACATCCATTTGTTTATTTGTACAAACTCTTCTGTCTCAAGTGTGCTGTAATAAAATCATTGGCATTGAAATCATTGGCAATGAAAGTTGAACCTGCAGTGAGCACCTTACGGAGTTACAGATCATTGCAGTTACAAATGTGGTGCAATATGGTGTTCCCAATTATTGCTTGTCGTTGAGCTTAGTACTCTTAGGAGCCTTAGCCCAAAGTAACTTTTCTCTTTTGAAAGAAGATAAATAAAATTGCTTTATCTAGTCATAAGACAAGTTGAAGGAGGGTGAAAAATATATGTGATTAGGATAGAAAAAAGATTGCATTTTATTTAGAGAAAAATTGTTTTCCAGGAAAAGGAAATTGTCAGCTTTCTAGAAACAATTGTCTACAGCAGTGTCTGAAGCAGTATCAGAAATTGTCGTTCTGTCATCATTCTGGTTTGTGTGAAGGGATGGAAATTCACTATTCTGTAGCAAAGTTTCAGGTTTGATTATTGTTGTTTAAAGATATTTAAAATAGTTTAACTTCTGCTTTTGGAACAGTGGTAATTATTAGATGTTCTGGCATTTTTAAAAAACTATCAGGATTAACTGTGAATTCAGGATCTTGACTTGAGACTCCTAATTTTAAAATGAGTTGAGTTTGACATCCTCTGTATGTAATTCCAAACACTATTGTCATGGGTACAATACTACCCATGGCAGTAATAAGGCTGCTAGCAGTACCAGTAGTTTAACTACAGTTTTGAGCAAATCTAGCCTAGATATAGCTTGAAAATTAAATGGTTATATTGAGAAAAAAATCGTGTCAGCAGAACTGCAGCAATTGTGCTTCTGTCAGTAATAGAGCAGTAGGAAATTCTACGAAAAAACTATTTTTGTAGATTAGATATCTTCTAATTTCATCATGGGATGGGAGGCAATCAAGCTTACTTTATGATTTACATTAAAATAGTGAAAACAGTAGATGGTAAAGCCTCTGTAAGTTTAGTATTAAAATATTTGATTTCAGGGGAAATAGCTCCAGATAACAAGTTTGGTCTGGTGGTGATTGTAAACATTCACACAAATGGGAAAGATAATGCAAATTATTCGTCATTATGAAATGCTTATGAAAGCTCATCACTTGGCCTTAATGGAAAGAAAGGGGAAAAAAACATCAACTCTATAAAAATTATCAGGACAGTAAGTCTTGTGTTAAAATAAGCATGTCCCATTTTAATTACCTCAACCATATATTCTCTTGCTGTGAATTCCAAGCCACTTTCTGCATAAAAAATATCTCGCTGTCTCTTAAGCTTACTTATGCTATCTGAATCAGTTGTCTTACTAAGCAGCTTGTTCCATATGTCTGCTGCTCTTTCAATAGAATGAGTTTAGATAAATCTGTTTTGTTTACATCTCCTTTTCCACTTCTGTTGTTGACACTTTAAACCCTATCACTAGTTTGGACAGTTTGAGATCACCCTACTTAGAAGCCTTACAGGAATTAATAGTTTTGCCTACATCTGTCAAGTTATCTGTTTATTTCACCTGAAGCAGCATATATTTTTCACATTTTATTTTTAAATAACAAAAAAAATATTTTGTATGGTATAAGCATAACAGCAGTAATCTGTATTTCTTGAAAAGATATCCAAAACTGAAAATGATATAATAAACCATAAATGATATGTACAAGGAAGCAGTATGATAAACAGCAAGATATACATTTTGTACTTTTCTTAGTGAATCTTGGATATGTTTGCCTTATATTCAGTAAAACAATATAGAGTTATGGACTTTTCTGTAGTTATTAATAAATCATTGTCAGATTTTCCCAGGAATTTTTCCTTTCTTTTTCTTTTGTTTTTTGCTGTCTGTGTTTTCTTGCTGTATAATAAATCTACCATTTTCATGTCATTGTCAGAAATATCCAAGGGATTAAGTACCTCCAAAGTCAGTAGCTTTGTTGATGTGTTTTTGCATTAGCGCAGTGTATTGCAACTTTCTTTCAACACGTTTGCTTGCCATTCACACCTGCATCCCATAGAGGGGGCATTTCTGTATGTGCTGTTGCCTCTTTAACAGTAGCACGGATCCTGAGAATAAAGGAAAACAGGAGGCACCTCCTTGGAGGAATGGTAAAAGCAAACTCCTCAGCGTGGGTGTCCGAGACTCCTCTAGGACCTGCATTGCTCTCCAGGCTTCTCTGTAGAACAGCATCGTTTTAATCTAGGAACAGATGACTAGTATAAAAGGACTGTAATGTATCTTCAAGAAAAATAAAAATTATTAAATATAACTTGAAAATATAAAACTTCTTTCTTCATTGTCACAACCAAATTACATTGCTTGACAGTCGATGCAATCCTGCATGCAACAGTTTTAAGAATAAAAACTGTATCAGTGTTATAAAATCTCTATGAATACTGTTAATTCTTGTGTTCGACTATTGAACACATTCACAGAATGAGTCTGTAGTAACTTGTACATTTATATTCTCAATTTCTAAACAAGAACGATCCCTGAAATTGAGTATCTTGTATTATCCATCCACAGAAGAACAGAAATTATCAGATTTTTTTTTACCAAGATTTTTTCTGAACTATCCATTGATTTTCTTGCAATAGTCTTGCTTGAGTCTGCAGGATAATTAAAACCCATTCAGTTTAACTGAGTGAAAGTCAGTCTAGACTGATAAGTGCAGAAGGTTCATCAAGCAAATTTCTGCCATCTGACATCATCACCAATGTTTTCCATGCCATTGGGGATGCTGGGTTCTTTTACGAGTACATCAGCTTAATGTGATAATGGAAAAAGAAGACTGTGGAGAAATATTTCTTTGTAAAGTTCTCAGAGCTGGTGATGGCCTCTGCTGAGAAACTGATGGCGGCTGTGAGTCCCACCAGAGCTGACACAACCTGTAAAATATTTTGTTCGACATTGCTTCCTCCCATAGGTTTTTTCCCCTGGACAGAACATCTCCTATCACATTCTCTCTGTGTCCAGAATCTGAATAAGCTGTCAGACTGCGCTACTTGCTCTGACGCCACCTAAGAGTCTTTATGTCCAGGACTACCATCCCTTCCAACTTGCTTACCCCTAACATGGTCGGGTAAGATGCTAACTTGCTGTTGTATGTCAGAACTTGCAAGCAATACCCATTCTTCACTTTCATCTGATTAATTATTACCAGGCAAGCTACGAGGATAACTTAATTGTATTGAGAGCCTCTTTCCTTTTTTTAGTATGACTTAGCATAGTTTCTGTTTCTAGAAATGGTAAGGTGAAGCCCAAAATAAGATTTTTTTTTTCCCTTTCGTTTGTTCTTTTACACGTATTTTTCTCTTCTTTTTTTTTTTTTTTTCTTTTTTTTTTTTTGCTTCTGTGCTTTGTGCAAGCACATGTGTGATCCTAGATGAAGACTAGCAAAAGTCAAAGACTAACTTCTCTGTTCTGTAACTGCTTCTGATTGACCAACTTTTTTATCAACACCCTAGAGGTATTTGACTTTGGTTTCATTCTAATAGTGAGATTTTTAATTTAAGACTAAAAATGTATGTAGAGTTACAAACTTTTACGAAAAATATGGTCATATTTATATTTGCTTGATGTACACTTCTGTGTGTTTAATAACTTCATCATGACATTTAAGCCACTGCCATTAGTTCCTACCTGCTTTGCTGATGGGAGTACCTTGTTTGGTGAAACTGTACTTCTAATTTTAAGAGAATTAGCAGCATTATTATTGGTCTCATCCTTCTTATGAAGTCCTTGTTGAAAGGTAATATTGAAACTTCTTTTGGTAATAAACTTTTAAATTAATATATTTCAATTTTAGTCAGAGGAGTACTTACAAAAGTTTCAAATGTTCTAAGTGCCTTGATCTCAAACACTCATTTAGAGATGATCTATGTAACATTTTTGGAAGACCTCCTTACTTAGGTTGAGCTAGGCTATACAAATGTTCTGTAATGCCCTTTTTTGAAAGATCAGAATAATATTCTCCCTTTGAACCTAAGTTAATGAACTAGAGAGAGGAATACAAGTCAGTTGCCTTTGCTGTACAGATGATTGTCATAACCTTTCTCATATTAATACCCAGTAATCTATGACATATCTGTTGCTGTATTATGTATTGAGCAAATTCTATGATGGGTTTGGGCAAAATAAAGACAAATCTCTTGTATCTACCAACTTTTATTTACTCAGAGAATTAGAGATTTCCTTCTGTTGCAGTTACGTTGAATATCTTTCTGGTTTTAAGTTTTATTTTTAGATCGTCTAGTAGTCTATTAGTCAATTTAAGTTCACTTTTTACTTTTCAGTTATTTAGATACCGTCATGACTGACACTGTGTGATGTCAGACTGAACAGTAATCAGGTGTGCTTTGAAGCAGAGTCCAGTTTGGTTCTTCCTCGTTAGAGACGGGAGTTTTCCCAGGCATAGCTTTCCTCTGCAGGGTGCTCTTCTTTCAAGTATATGAGCAGCTTTAGATTTCAAGCAAGGCTTGAAATCCAGGTGAGGAAGGCAAAGTTTGAGGAAGCAGATGTTTGTCCTAAAACAAGTCAGAAATGAAAGTGAAGTGGAACCCAAATACCTTGACTACTTTCTTATCTGCCTTCACTGATACAAAATGGAAAAGCAGCGTAAATGTTCTGGTAGCTGAAGTGACAGTGAATACACTTTACATCAGAGTATCTTAGCCTATTATTCCTGCCTGTTATTGCCTATTATCCTGCTTTTCAACTGGAGTTGAGTTCTGCCAAACCAGGTTTTCAGTCAGGTGCATGTTTCAGCATCTGGCAGATTATCATCATCATGTATCTAGTAGCAGTGAAGTTTTGTGAATAGCATATCCCACATTTAATTAATATATTTAGCCACAAATTAGGGGGGAATTTCTATAACTGACTTTCAAAACATGCAGAAGGAACTTTCTGCACCTGTACACACACAAAACATGTCATTCTGACACAAAGAAAGGATTACAGACATTCAGCACAGCTTCATCTATCCACCATTTGGTGTGTTATGACACATTTTTCAGGCAATTTCATTTTTACTCCCCATTATTTCTATTTATTTTATAGTTACAAATTAATTCAGTGGTTGAAAATTATCTATATTTTAGCCCTGTATTTTGTTTTCATTGGAAGCTTCACCACTGAATCAATTTAAATATATCATTACTAGCACCTTAAAAGGCTGAGACTGTACCAAAAAAAGTATTAATAAATGTTAGAGTTTTCTTTGATGAGCTTGTTTGCAAATTAGTGCCTAACATGCCACTTAAGATCACAAGTCTGTTACTGTAAGTCTCGTGCCTGAGATGTGAGTGCAAATTCTAACATCTGGGTGCTGTAGCTGTTGGTGCTCACTTCTTCCTGCTTTAGAGGCAACAAAGCAGGATATTCCTCTGCTGTCACTAATGTAAATCTCATCACTTCCTTTCTGTACTCTCTGTTTTGACACCACCTTTCCCAGGGCTAAGCACAGCTATTGTACTGCAGTTTGTTCTTGGAAGGCTTAGAATCCATAAGTTACCTTTTTGCTTTATTCCCACTAGAAGAGCAAGAAAAGGATTTGCAGTTCTCTGTAAGATGAGGCCCTTCTATGTCAAAATCATTATCTTCAGCTAACATTTCTTCTTTTCAGATGCTTTTTATAAATTGAAAGAAAAGTGGGGGCATAGAAAGATCAACAGTTTTTGAGACAAGGAAATTACAAAATAGATAGTTTTCATTGTTTCAGGCTTTATGCATTTCCCTGGGTGGTAAATGGATGTTCTCTGCCTGTGCTTACTTTTGTTAATGAAAATTTCAGAACATATATTCATATGTTGGATGGATGCTTAATATAATGGAAACTGTTGTAACTAGACTAGAGAGTCTATTCCTGTTTCTCAGTCTGTGTCTGAAAACATGTTTGTATGGTGTACTTGCAGTTTTCTTTTAATTAAGCTTGCACAGAATTATATTTTAAAAAGCCATATACAAGAGTGTGTCTGTTCATTCAGTTATATAAAGGAGACTATTAAAATAAACACAATATCTTCTCTCATATTAAATCATCACTGTATGATTGTATCTCCTCTTACTGAGTCAGCAGAAAATACAGGTATGATAAACAGCAATAATAGCCAAGTTTTAACACAATCCCATTGCATGTTCCATATTCTTGTTACCAAAAAAAAGGAATATACTGCAGATGGAGTTACTGTAAAGCTGATCCATATTAGTTGGAAACCTGAACTTGGACTGTAGTTATCAATAGCTTTATGTCCAGCTGGGGAAGACAAAACAGAAGTGTCTTAGATAAGAGATGGGAGTTAATTACTCCATTCAGCAACCCTTCAGTTGGAATAATGCTAATTGTATGTTGTTCTTCTGGAACAAAGAGTATCTCCTAATTCCTGCATACAGGAATCCAGTCTGTCCTTTTCCTGGCCCTTTTCCTGTATACATACTACTTTTCTCCTGTACCCTGGTTTCCAGAGGGAGAAAAGTGGTATAATTTAATTTGGACCAGAGTTGCTGCATACTCTAATTAGTTACACAGCCACCATACTCAGTTTGTAGCGATATTTTTAAGGAAGATCTGGAGAAACTCAAAATCAACAAAGAAGTAGAAAAACAGCAGAAACCAGAGTCTTACGAAACCTGGCCTGTGGGTGAAGATTAAAAGAAGTGTTTATTTAGTATTTTTGTTTGTTTAAATGAACAAAGTCTGGAAGGAAACGTAATAGAAGTCTTTGTGTATGTAAGAAGTTCTTATAAATAGGATAGTGATTGCTTTTTCTTTCCTTTTTTTTTTGTTTTGTTTTTTTGTTTTTTTGTTTTTTTGTTTAATTTGCTGGGAGAGCTATGTATGCTACGTATGAGGGAAAACTTTGCTATAAAGATAGCTAGGCACTGAAGCAGGCTACCCATTAAGTTAAAGAATCCCCCTTCCTGGCGGTTTTTAAAACAGGTTAAAAACACATTTGTCAGCAGCAACTTAGATTTATTTTAACCTACCCAGGGCCAGAGGATCTACCCTAGTCCTGCTTTTTATGATGCCTTAATTCAGTGTGAGGATGCGATGTAGTGTCTAGTCCTGAGTAAAACGTTACTGAAAGGGAACACTTGCACTGACCTGTTCTGCAGCCTTTTCCCTGCAAACATCTTTTACAGGAAGACCTCACCGTGTTAGAGAATAGCATAAAACATGGATTATGTAGTCCTTCACAGCAAGAATCCCTGATATAATACAATAGTACTTAGCATTTAACTTTGCTCAGAGACAGAACTGCCGCATGATTAACTAATTACTGCTTAGTGAAACTTTGCTCTCTGTACATCAGTGACATACGCATGCCATGTATCAGCCTCTGTGCACCTACTGTCCATCCTGACTTCCAGAATGGCAGAACAGCTGTTTTCCATTCCCTGCTGCTGCTTTCTCCTGTTCCAGCTGCCGCACTCAAATAACCTCCCTTCCCCAAGTGGGCTTCATGTGGTTTGAAAGGGACTTAATGTGCCTCAGTGCATAAGGAACTTTTGATGCATATTTCATCACGTTTCGGTTCTTTCTACGGGGAACACTGCATGTATAACAGATGTTCCCTGACTACTACCCTTTCCTGAAGGTGACATGCCCTTTTTTGTGTTTCATCTCTAATGTATATGGAGCTGGTAGTGCCTGCGTGGTACTAAAAAATACTGCTCCATGGCTGCCCCTGTGCTGCATGCCAAGCTATATTTAATTCCATCTGCTCCCCTCTGCAGCATGAAATGGAGAGGAGCATATGCCCAGTATAACCAAGTCATACTGTGGCACAGAAAAACAACCTTTATTTAAGACAAGTAAATGTATTTTTAAAATTTAGGACCATATTCTTCCAGCTTTTTATACATAAAATCTCTCATATGAATCAGTGGGAATGTTCATGTGACTACATATGAAAAATCCTTCATCTGTTAATATTTCTTTTAATATTAATACTGTATATGTAGTATGTGTGTGTTTATGTATGTACACACACATGCACAAATACAGAAGTAAGACATTATTAACTCATGTCCCTGAAAATTTCATTTTTTAATCTGTATAAACCTGTATCTTAACAGTGTGGACAACTGAAAGCTTTGAAACATTTTATTCTTTCTTTAAAACTGCAAATATGAGAACAATTCACAAAATTGTTTATGTAAAACACTATTTTCATCAAAAAGCTTGTTTTGGGAAAGTGGAATAATACTGAGGCAAAAACTGTCAATCTAAAATATAGTATACAGTTGAAAAACAGTATTATAGGCAGTTACATAGTCCGAACAAGCTTCCAAGCTCTGAGTCAAACATACAGATTAAGAACAACAGAAACACAAGTAGAATTGTGTCTCTTCTGATACGGTGAAGAGACTGTACATCTGTAATCTGTGCGGCCTAGGGAAGTGTATATTGAATCTGTGTGCACTACTGAACATGAATAGTCCTACACTTCATGTGTGTGATTAGTTTTAGCATGTGTTATTTCTTTTCTAGTTTACCAGTTTGATTTGAAGTGAGGATTCTGTCCCTTATCCCTATGGTATTTTGTTGATGTAAGCAAAGTTCACATAAAGACAACATAAGTCTATATGGTAATCCAAAATTATTTCTAATTTAAAGAATAAACTTTTTTCCTTTTTTTCCCCCCTGAGGTATATAAAATTCATACTGCACTTTTTAATAATTTCAAAAAGTACCAGCTTCACATCTCTTTTATAGGAATATTTTACTTCCAGCAGAAATTTTGCAATGTAATGTGGGAAATCATATTATGTGGCCCTAACAATGTGTCATTTTTGGTTGGCTCTTCCTAAAATGGATCAATATTTTTCTCTATGAAAAAACTGCAAAATAGTCTATGAAATAAATTTCTGCCAAATTTTCAGCCTGATTTCTCTTATAGACTTAGCATTTGCCCATAGGCAAATAATTTAAAAAAATGGCAATTTAAAACAGTTTGACTAAAATATTTATAAGATTTGTGTCTATGTTATAAAACACAGAAAGTTAAGTGTAACCCTGAAGTACATCAGGTACCACTTTCTTTTTTCTCAATTCAAAGTCTTATGATTCAACAATACCTGACTGGTACCCAGGGAGGAATACCTGGATGCATAGGAAAGGCAAGCATTTTTGAGGGGGGTAGAGAGAGATGGAGAAAGAAAGCCACAGTTGTGAGGAAAGCGTTAAACCCAGCTTAAATTGCCACTGTGCTGTGGGTGCTTTTTGCTTCTCAAGAGTACTGTAGAGGAGCCAGAGCATAATACTGAATTGGACCATAAAAATTAAAATAAGAAAGGTCATGTAAAGTTGGTACTGTGTATCCTTAAATCACTGGAAATTCCAGATAACAGCATAAAATATTTTTTCTTTGGCATTCAGGCTTATAGTAAACAGACAAGGATATTCTCAAGATGTATATTTGGATGGAATTACACTGGAACTTCACATAGTAATATATGGTAAAAATATATTACACCTTGCAACTGTCCCCATAGCAAACATTATTATATTAACTCAGGACACTTATATTTAACATGTATTACAATTTTCAAACTATAAAAAAAAGTAATTTTTGAACAGAAGTATCAAAAACTTTGAAGCATGTAGTAAAAACTATCTCAGTTATCATTGTATGGTTATTCCAACGTAAGAACAGAATTGAAATAGTTTAGACTTGTGAAATAAATCTTATCCCAAAATTTCCTGGTTTCATGATATTTATTGTGAAAATAAGACCCCATGAGAAGTTTAAGCCAAACTATTGATACATAATTATACAAGTTGTGAATTTTGCCTATGGAAACCTATTATTTCTATAGAATTATTGATAATATCTATATTTTTGTTACATTGAGAGTGTTTATTCATTCTTTATTATTAATGTTTAGTTTTATTTTGTGTACATTCACAATTTTTCTTAGTATATGGAGAACAGGAGAAATATATATGTTGCTATAATTTTGACACAAGAAAAAGTCTCTCAAAGACAGGTTAGACAATCAGTGAAAACTGGGAAACCACCCCCCCACTTGTTTGTAAGAAATGTTACCCCATTGCTAATTCACTATTATTTTACAGTGATCTCAGGAGATGTGTAACCTCTTTAAGAAAGACCAAATAAGCTACTATTTAAAGCCTAAAGATTTCTTTGCTATTTAAAACCTAAAGATTTCTTAAAATTCTTTAAAGATACAGCTTCAGATGGCAGTAGAATTACAGATCGTTATAAATTTACTACATTTCTGCAGCTTTTCACAGGTATGCATGACAACAGTAGCTGGCTCATTGTTTATTAAAAAGAAGACTCCTATATTTAAACTTTTTACAAGCACATTTGAAGGATAAGTACCATACAGCTGCTTTCCTTACTGTAAACTTGATTCTTTCACTGACATGCAGAAGTATGGAAAGACAGAGAGAGAAAGACTTACAGGAAGAAGAAAGAGAAATAAAAATTAGAAGTCAAAGGTGTGGGAAGATAATATGCAACACAGAGGAGAAAAAGCAAGTAATCAAAACACACATTTCTTAAGAAACAAGAAACTGCCCTGCTGTTAGGGGTAGTGTGCTTTTGTTTAATTTAATTTTCTTTCAAAAATGATCAAAATTTGTATTTTGCCTAGACACTAGCTGCAATTAACTAATCCTAAACTGGAATACATTCCGTATCAGACAGATGCTTGCAGTTTTTGCAGTGGAGGTTCATCAGAGTCAGCAGAGTTGTACCACTTGCCCATTTTGAACAATCACAGTACAATATTTATGTATTTCTATAAGTTAACAAACTATAACTTTTCATTCTTTATCCCATGTCAAGTAACATAATTATTTTGCCTAAACTTCTGTAGCTGAACAAAAATAAAATACTTCTTCAAAATATAGATGATGATATTTTTACTTAGGGTCCTAGTGCCTTTGTACAGTTTACTGTCACGATTCGGGAACCCAATACTCTGGAAAATACAACAAAAGAAAAACTCTTGTTATGTTCAAGACAGTTAAAAATATTCTTCACAATCTTAATGAAATCCAGGCATCTTCATTTATAGTGAATTTTACCCTTCCAAAATAGATTGAAAACTAAGACTCAGATTTTCTCCTAGATATTTAGCCCTGTGTAAGTACAAGGAACCTGGAAAACCTAGACCTCAAGGTTTTGTTAGTTAAGAAAAAAAAAAAAAAAAAAGAAAACTTAACATCCCAAACCCCTACATTTTTCAATCCTGTGGAAGGACAAAAGAGGAAAACAAGGAAACACAAAACAAGGAAAAAGAGGAAAACAAGGAAAACCTTGTTCTTGCCATTTCACCTACCATCTTACCTACCTCTAAGCTGGTTACCCTGATTCTCTATAGTTAATTAGTTGACAAGCACTTTAGAGGAGAGCAATAGGTACTTCTGGAGCATGAGTCACTTGACCTATTTTAGATGAATCACACCCTCAAATACTCTTTTTTTCTCTACTGTCAGTAAAAGATAAATAATTGAGATGTAGTTCAATAATTGTAGATACCTAAAGTTATGAAAGATGAATTACAGTTCAGTGGTTTTGCAGGAATCGACTTTTTGCACGCTGGCCTTTGTTTATCTCAACTTTTTGGCTCCTGTGTATGTTATTCATGTTATAAGTGTTAGTAGTTCCAGCCCAAGTTTATTCTGGAGTCATCATCACTAATTTACTCAGCAAACCTTTACAATTTCATGAGAGTCATGATGTGGAGATGGCAAATCTCTCTTCCATGTAAGAAATATAATTTCTTTGCACAGCTATTGTTCTCTCTTCCATGTGTTTATGGTTGGGAACTGTTTCTTCACTCACAAAATTGAGTGCCTGTGTAAGGTTTGTAGTTTTCAGTGCTTTGCTTAAATATTCATTTATTTGGCTTTTCTTTTGAATTCTTATGGCCAAATTGCTGATGCCAGAAGCAATAAAGAACTGTGTGTTGGAGGTTTAAAATTAGAGTCTGAGATCAACCTGTACTTTGGCTCCTAAAAAGCCCTGTGTGCTAAAATGCATTGCTGAAATGAATCACAGAAAAGGAAAGGGATGCTCTTAGATTACATGGATCTCTACTTAAAATCAAAATAAATTAGCATATTTATCTGACCACTGGAACTATTATAATTTAAGTTAATTGAACACCAAGGGATGAATGAAAACATATTAATTTAAGGATTAACCTCTATATAAGATATCTTTACCTTACATAGTGTTAATCTTCAGTAAACTTTTATCATTTGGTGAGTTGAAGTAATTAATGACATTATTAAACACAACTTCTTATTACATTTCAGGCAGTTCTTGTATATTCATTAAATAGCAATGCATTCTGGAATAGTTGTTAATCCCTAGTAAATACATTTAAGAATCAACTGGTATTTATTTCATAAACATACTGTAACAATCCTATTAAATCTAAATAAATATTTATTTAAGATAATTGTGGTCTATCCTATTGCATCACACTAACAGTAGTACGGGCCATTATTGGTGGTAAGGTGAAGTTTATCTGCAGGAGTACACCTGCCACTCTCTTCTCGACTCCATCACCATAGCCAGCTGCTGGAGATGTTAAACACGCTGGAAAAGCCTTTTCCTTCTAACATTTCTGCACCATGTCGCTGAAAGAGATAAACTAAACTAAATATATATTCATATAGCTACGTGAATGTCAGAGTTTTCTGTGAAATAGGTTTGTGTGTGAACTGGGGTTGTCTTTATTTTTTTTTTTTTTTTTTTTTTTTTTTTCCCCCATCTAGTCTCACAAGTTGCTATTCAGCATCAGTATTATTAATAGTAAACACAGACTGCTTTCTTACAAGGCTCACACAGATAAAGACAGAACTGCATTTTTTGGCAGATTGAACAGGATTGTCAAGAATGTGTTAAATACCTTCTCATGTTCAGAATAACCCTAGTAACAACAGTTTAGCTCTGTAAGTGCCCCTCAGAACTGTCTCAGAGTAAATCTTATGAATTCTACATGAGTCAAATACTTTTGATTGTCTTTTGCTTTTGTGTTTGCTCTTTCAACTTTGTTAACTGGTAAAGAAGTTTGGAGTAAACATGGATTTATTTTAATTTTTTTTTCCCCTCAAGGTAGTCAGTTTACTTTGGGAAATTTGACTGCTTTTTTCTGATGGTTTAGTTTCCTTTTATCTTATCCAGAACACAACCTTTCCTTTTCTTTTTTTTATAATGAATTACTTTTATAGAGGAAGAGAAGATGGAAAATACATTTATAGCAAAAACAAACAAAATCCACTCATTTTGTAATGGAAAACTCCAAGTATTTTGTGAAACCCTTAAGCAGACAGCTTTTAATGACTATAAAGTTCTATTTCAGAAATTATGGGAAATGTAATTCAGATTAAGATCCTATTATATTAATTTATTTTTTGCTATTAATAGTTAAGTTTACAGTTCACAAGATACTTAAGTTTATCTAGTTTACAGAATGGGAAACTAAAAGTATGCATTACTGGAGTGCTCTCAAACTTTTTTTAATTTACAGCTTTTCATACCTGTATGTTATCTTGTACCATTATACATCAGTAGAGTCAGTAATGACCAGGTTAACCCCCGAACATTGTTTTTGATTTGGGCGTTAGACTCCTCAGCTTTTTGAAATCTAAGTTTTAAATTTATTTTCATAGAAAATAATCAGAAAACTTCATTCTAATAAATGTAACAATTAAATATTGTGATTATTCTACTGCTAAAAACAATAGAACAGATCAGATATTGAAAGGGAATTTCACCTTAAAACAATAATTCAGTAATAGTAGTTAGCATATTAAAAAACTATTGAAATGGTAGCCACATTTTCTATTGTACATTTGAAATTTCTAACTGTATACTGTCTGTGACTTTTCATAATCCTTGTCCCATAAGTTATTTTCCTATATCGCTATTCTAGTGTAGACTGTAAGATGTTACTCCTGTAAAAGGTATCTTGGCTGGAACAGTCACACAGGTAGCTAGCTACATGTGTATTGGATTTTATGAGGCTAAATTCTTAATAAGGAATTATTTTAATTTTTCTGGTACAGGGATTTTAATATCTTATTAAACTGAACTAAGCTAGTACTTAAAACTAGCTCCCTGACATTCAGACTAATGGATATGAAAACAAGAGTGATAAAAATTGCTGGGAAGGTGGAGTGCAAGCACTGATTCAGCGACTACCACACTAGTTTAAACATTTTCTTTAGTATGTAAGATATTAATGTGTAGGAATTCAAAAACATAATATGAGAACAACCCTGTCTAGTAATGGTTGAGACATGGAAGTTACTGTGACATAACAAATTACAACTCATCATGCAGTTTAAGGCAACTGTACTATATGTGCACCCTTCACTTATACCAGCTGAAGGCCATTCAATCACCCACCTAGACATAACATCTGAGTCACCTTGTGAAGTTTCCTCTCACTTTCCAGCAATTGCACAAAGACTTCAGGACAATTACTCCCCTGTGCAACTAAAGGTCCTAAGAAAAGAATGCAAGAAAATAAAAAATAATTTTTTCCATCAAACGTGAGTGGATTTTTGTTCTGTGTATCTATCTAATTGTGTTATGGACCCTTTGTATCCATAATGTCCTGGGCAATGATCTCCGCAATTTACTTAGGCAGGTGTACAAACATACCGCTGTTGATTGAAACCTGTCACCTCATAATTTCATTGTCAGTGCCTAGTCCTTGCTTTAGGAGAAACTGTAAATGATTGTTTCCTATTAGTCTTCTCAGTGACAATCATGATTCAAACAAATCTTTTTGTATTTTTCCTTTATTGTTTTCTCCAAACTAAAAAATCTTTGTCTATTTAATCTCTTCTCTTACAAAAGCCTTTTCATAACTTTGGTCATCTTTGCTGCCCTTTTTTATCTTTTCAGTTCTATTATATTCTTTTGAACATGGCATGAGCAGAATTGCATACAGAAGTCTATGCACAGCAGCTGCGGATTTAAAGAGTAATGTTTTTGCGTTTTAACCTCTTTTCCAGGATTTCTTCTTATTCGAACTGAAGAGCTATGAGCTAACAACTTCATTTAACTGTCCAGAATAACATGAAGATCTGTTTCAGGGTCCATAGTTTGTGTATTGAGCTTCGTTACTGTTTTTTGTCATGTACATTACCTGCATTTGTTGACACTGAAGCTCACGTGGCATTTTATTGTAGTCATTCAATCGCATGACATTTATCTGCAGCTCTTCACAATCATTCTCAGATTTTACTACTCACATTTGTTTGGTAGTGAAGCTAATTTAACTGATAGCATTACAATGCTCCAATTTTATATTTGGGTTCCATATGGTCTGCTGGTTTGTTAGGAGTCATTTTACCCATTTTCTCTAAAATTTAGTCCATTAATTTTTCTGCAGCAGGCAGTTTTTATGACTTATTTCTATCCCCAAAATAACTGCATTTTGGGAAACTTCCTAGGCTACTTCTTTTCAAACCTTTTCTCCTTTTTTATCTTTTTTTTTTTTTTTTTTTTTTTTTTAATGGGTGGGTACTTGTGACCTTATCTTCTTTCAGTGTTGTATTATGTGCTGATTTTCCGGCAGCCCTACTCATTCACTGATTCTCTGGCAAGCTTTTAAAAATTCTCATAATTACTTGTTATGTCATGAAAAAATAACCTTCAAAAACTTTTCCGTCCTTCCCTACAACATTGTAACATTTTGTTTACTTGACTTTGTGCTTTTTTCTCTTCCTAATTTGCACACAATTCCCACTTCTTTAAGAGTATCTTTTTACTTCTAATAGCCTCCTTTACTCTGCTGTTTCACCGTGCTGGCTATTTTTCTGTCCTTTAAAAGTGTTTTTCGATAAGTGGAATACAGTTACTCTTAACTCCCAGTATTGTACCTTTAAGCAGTCTGTCATGTCTGCAAGCATATAGTCTTTTAGTTGTCCTTTCCAATTTTCTTTTAAAAAGCTTTCTCATGTTCAGGTAGTTCCTTTTTTTTTTTTTTTAAGTTAAATATTACTATAGTCATCTTTTTTGTCTTTTCCTTTCTACAGAAACTTTGAATTTGAATGCTTTATGGCCAGCATTACAGTTTAGCATGTAGATAACTATATTTTTAACCTGGCCTGTGGAATGTTAAAAAGTAAAACAAGTAAGCAATGTTTATCCTCTTGTGGTCTCTTTTCCTAGTTGATTTAAGTGCAATGTACTTCATCATTCCTATATAATTTGTATCTTGGCATTACGATTACACAGGGTTTTACTTAGTATTTTTTTTTTTTTGCTGCATCTGTGAGGTATCTGTTACATCATATTCCTCACTTAGAACCAGCTGCTCTTATTTGATTTTGGTCTGGTTACTGATTTTTATGTGTCCTGATCAACTGAGATCTTATTTACTGAAGTTTTTCTTTACTTTTCCCTTTCCAGATATGGTTAACTTCTACTTTAGATTGTTTTGGTTTTTTTTTTTTTTTTCCATTTTAAGTGTACAGTTTAAAACTTTACTCTAGCTGTCATGTTATCTGAGATTACATAATTTTCTATGCTTGACACTCGTCTTTAATTTAAAAATGCTCTCTTATAACCAATTCAAATATCACCAGCCTTTTTTCTGTGCTGGTTTGCATGATGCCTACCATTCTTGGATGTGTTCCACTCATTAAAACATTTCCTTGGTTACTAATTAAATACTACTCTTATCTAAGTCAATTGTCAACCCAAAAAAAGTATATGAGCTTTAACATATAAAATCAGAATGTAGAGAAAGAATCTCTAAAGAAATGTAGAAATGTTGCAGCATTTTAAATTCTTTTTTAGGCCACAACAGAAAGACAAAAAAAAAAAAAAAAAAAAAGACAGACACATTTATTCCAAATCAATTATGAGAGATCCATAGCTGTCTCATTTTCATCTTGAATTTTATCTTTCACTTATAATTCAATTGACTCAAGCCTGTCTCTTCATAATGAATTTTTCTGAAAGAGAGATTTGATAGTTGTACCTGTTACTATCATTCAAGTAAAAATGCAATGTTTTGCTTCCTTTTTTTCAGGAAAAAAACTCATGTTATACTGGTAGTCTCCAATGACTGCCACAAATTTCCTATTTTCAGCTTATTCTGATTTTTATTTTCACATTTCCTGGGAGTTTTAGCAAACAGGAATAATATTTTTAAGTACGTGTAGTGGCAATGTCATTTTTTTTTGCTTGGTATAATAGTAATAATGCATAACAAAGACAGTATTTTAATGACGTTTTTGTTGTTCCTTTGTTACACATTTTGCCAAAGGCATATTTTAGGCTCATTCCTTATCCTTATCATTTTTACTTTCCTCACCTTTGGAAAAATATTTGTAGAGATCTTTTACAAGTTATTGTTGCAGAATTCCACTCAGGAATGAAAACATCTGTTATTATTACTACTTTTCTGATTCTAGCACAAGTCTTGATGCTTTTGTCTTTCTCTACACTGGACCAGCTGTGAAAATTTGCTCATATAAACATTACAGATGGATTAGACAAATCACTTTAACTCTTGTATAGATATCTTTATTTGGGCTTAAAATACGGTTACTTTGGCTGAGCTTGAATCAGTTCCAAAGTGAATGAGAGTAAAGGGAATCAGGAGCATTTTAGTTCTGAATAACAGTAAAAATAAGGAAAATAATAAGAGTCTGACAATGAGAATATAAGAATATCTACATAGTGGTTTAATGTGATTGAACAAATCTTCTTTAAATTTGCCTGTATAATTGTTAAGGATTAATTTTCCACTCAATGTAACCTCAGACAGAAGTACATGTGGTCTAACATGCTCTGCTGTTCACTAGTGTGCTGTGGAGGTCTTTCACCAAAGCAACACCTTTGGCTGCTTGTCCACTCAATGTCCACTCCTACTTTATGGACAGCAGTGGGTTCTTTTTGGGTTTCTGTGGCTCCTGACTAGGCTGCCTTAGCTTTATGTGGTTTGTTGCAACCTCATGGCTGGGTCTGGTACGAGGAGAGTCTGAAGACATGAAAGAAGCATATTGGTAATGCATGTTTATTCACCATTGCTCAGATCCTGTCAGGTAATACCCTTGAAGCCTTACTTTGCATGAAGAAAACCATAGCCACCCTGAGTGCAAGGTTCTCTGACCCCAAAACCAAGCTCCATGGTCTGGCCACAGACATACTTGTAGTCTCTTTTAACCTGAAGCACAGAGAAGTCACCTGCTTTTGTAATTACCAAGGCTCTTTTTCACACAGAATTTTTTTGGGGGTCCAAGGTAAAATCCCAGAAGAGCATTATGCTAAGCAGAAGGATCACACAGCCATGATTCCTGACTGTGCTGACGTTTGAATCATGTCTGAAACAACCTGGCAGAATGATAGCTGGTTGAGGCCAAAGGTATGCCTGATATAATTCCAGCCATATGGACATTATAGGTAGAGTGGTTACATGGTATAAACAATTTCCTGCTTTATATTTGCTAACCCAGATCCAGCCAAAGAACCCACACAAAATAAATCAATATTTTGAGCTCCACAGAGTGTCGAGCACATCTTCTTAGGCATGGATAGGAGTCTCTCAGTTTATCTGAGTGTTTTTATATTTTTTTCTTAGGTTCTCATTCAAATAAAATCTATATTTATTATAAATTCCTTCATCTGGAACCTTAGGAAAAGCAAACTTCTTTCCATTTCTCTTTTAAAAAGAGGTTACAATGAAACTTGAAACTTGTGAAATATTTGACCCAGTCGCGTCCTGTTAATAGCTGGCTTGCTGATTCAAAGAACCAAAGCCATCAATTCTGTATTCAGGATTTCCTTACTGAAAGAACAAAACAGGTCTGAATGTAAAGCTATGGTACACTGCACTGTCAGGTTGAACAGCTCAAAGGTAGACAAGGATACCTGCAACTCTGTTCAGCTGAGCTTGAATTCCACCCTGATGCATGCTGAGAATTATCATTATATCCTTTATTCTCAGTGGTGACTGCCAGCCATGTAACTCTTCAAGCGTATCCTGCCATTTGTTCTATCCAGCAGAAATGGTTTTGATTCTGAAGTAGCTCTTCCAGCTATTTTGTAGGAATAGTGTGCAAGGAGAGTGAGTTTGGGAAAATAATAAAAATTGACAGTAGTGTAATATGAAGGGAAACAAAATTACTTAAATTTCCTTGTAAAACACCTGAGGATGTTAAAAAATATTAGTCATATTTCTAGCGAAAAGAAAGATACAGAACATTAATTTTGTTAAGTACAGTATGCTAAAGCCAGATTCAGATCTTACCTACCCTTTAATCACATTTCCAGGTGCCTCTTATCACAGCTTGTGAGAATGAACAACCTCAGTCGTTTACCTATTGACATGACCAAACTGTGAGACCTGCTTGTACTCAACTACTTACTGGGACAAGATCCAGGATGGGACCTCATATCTCTGTTTAATTAATTTTTATCTCATTGCACCCTGTTTTCCATTCAAAGAATGGGAATTAGGTATGTGGAGGGGGAGCCAGAGGCAATATGTACAGCCCCAGTAGATCCACACCACACAAGTTTGATGTAGCCATGGAGGTGTTAATGACAGGCTCAGCTTTCCAACCCGTAGTTTACAGATGTTGCAGTTTTTATTTACTGCTGTTTAGCTTCTGGTTTTGTTTACATCCATTATTATTCGTGGCTTTGATTACTTCCTCAGTGTAAGAGAATCTGACTGGAGCCCCTGTTTATTTCTTGTGATGTCTCTTTTCCATCAAATGACAGCCATCAACTGCGAACATTTTATTTCTGGTCTTGAGAGCTTCACACTCGCGAGAGTGGCCTAGAGGGACACAGCTGTCTCATTGTGCAGCGAACAGAGAATTATTCTCAGATGCATGCTGCTCAGCAAAAGCCTTAAATATTACGGCCAGGTACTTGAACCGGCATTGAAAGTAAATTGAGAACCAGTGGAAAATATTAATTGTTGATATTATATGTTACAGTAGCTTGTCCTTTTAAGCAACTATTTTTTTGTTCTGTGCATGTTTTGCACTTGCCCTCAACTCTGATTTCTACGTAATGCTAATTAAAACAGTATGAACAGGAAGAGATTATCACATTAATGGTTACTATCAAATTCAACTTAAAAAAAAAAAAAGGCAACATCTATTGAGGTAAAAATGAGGAATTCCTCTTCCTTTCTCTTTATGACTAAGAAGATCTTGATACTTTATACTACCTGAGTACGCCTACAGGACGTAAAGTAAGGAAACAGAAGACATTCCTAGCATATAGATATCCAGAATGTTCTTTCTTCTTCCGTCATCACATCCTTCTTCAGCTGACTGACCTTGAATAAGCTATTTTTTACCCTTTAGATTTTGTGAAACCCTTGTGATGACATTACTTCAGAGGCAGAAGGCTAGGGTCTATCAGTTCGAGGCTCACAGCAGCTGTACTTATACTGCCTTGTAATGCATGTGGTAAGCACATAGCTTGCGGTCCCAGGTTGCATGGGGAGACTTGTGTCCCCACTGTGAAGAATTCACATCCTGGAAATGTCTTCTGTGACCAGCTTTCTTTGACAGTGGAAGCATCTGGCACCGAGGAAGGACAATTCCTAGGAATGCATTAGTGTATTTAAAATGAGAGGGAAACCTTTAACAATAAATGGAGGGATAAAAATTTAGGCGACTGTCTGTGACAAGTGTTAGCTCCTGATGAGCACATGGTCAGTTACAGTCTCTCCAATGTTAGAAAGTCACATTCTATGAAGGCCCAGTTTCAACTGGTCTAAATCAGTTAAACAGTCCTGGTTCCATCATGTGATGGGTTTACCCTTGGCTGGGGGCCAACCCACACACACCCGTTCACTCAGCGTACTGTGTCCCCACCCTCCTACCCCCCCCAAGGATAGGGGAGAGAATTAAAAGGGTAAAGGGAAAAAAGGACTCATGGGTTAAGAACAATTTAATAACTAAACTACAATAATATTGAAAATAATACTATATACAAATATAGAAATGAGTGATACACAGTGACACTGCCCCCCCACCCGATGACCAAGGCTCAGCCTGTTCCCGGCTAACGATCCCGGAGCAGGGAGTGTCCCGAAACCGCACTCACAGAACAGATAACAGCTCAAGTGTCCCAGACTGAGAGCTGACTGGGATGTGAGGGGAAAGGCCTTGGGAGAGTGACCACCTGAAGCGAGATGACCCAGAGCAAAAGAGATCCGGAACCAAAAGGGGCCAATCTTCCGGAGGGTCCTCACCTATACAGTGGGCATGACGTGTATGTTATGGAATAGATTATTGGCCACTTTGGGTCTCAATCCCGAACCTAAGATCAAATTGTGGGCTAGTAACTGGGGCTGTGCTCCCTGCCAGCTTCTCCAGTCTGCAGACAGTCAGAGAAGCTGAAAGACCTTGGCAGACTCATAAACATCACTTTTTATCAGCTTTCTTCTGAGCACAAATCCAAAACACAGCCTCTTGCTAGCTATTATGAAGAAAGTTAGCTCTGTCACAGCTTAACCCAGGACACATCAACATGATATTTTCCCCTTTCTCCAGCTGGGGATTTTCAAGAAGAGAAGGCTCACATGGTCCCACAGCAAGCCAGTTAAGGAAGGTGAATTGTCAGAAAACTATTAGATTTTTTTCTTTTTTTCTGTTCTTGTAGCTATTTGAAGCTACTCACCATAACATTAAAACAGGGTAGAAACACATTCAGAGTGAATGCCAGGCAGGACTAATCTGGCTTAGCTTTAAATATTGTGGAACCATAGTGTAAAGAAAGGAGAAGCTTACTTCTGTCAGAACTGGCTCTTTTCTGATGATGTTTGCTAGCCCAAAAGGTCAGGAATCCACATTGCAAAGCTGCTTAAAGCAAAACAGAAATATGGCAACTGACATGGTTTTTTTACATCTCTGGGTAAAAATCTTATTTTTGACCAAATGAAGAAGTGGACAGTTACTTTAGTTTGTTGCAGTGTATACAGTTTTCTAGAACTAGGCACATCCTAGCACAGAAATTTTATGTATATTTTAACAGATGCTGAAACAGAAAAACAGGAAAAAAAAAAAAAGAAATTCTGTTTAGAGTAAGGACTTTCATGCTCTTCCATCCTAAACTGGACAATTATAAGAAGGATATCAAATAATGATGTCTTTTTCTTGCAAACCATGAATGGCAACTGTGAAATAATTCCTTTTCCAAGAGAAAGTTCAGACTTGTACTAAACACACACTAATTTAAATGTTTTTTAAATATTCCAACATCTGTAGCAGTTGGGTTTTGCAAACATAATATAAGTGCAGATACAATGCACCTTTTTAAATGTGTTAAAAATCCCAAGATGCTAATAGCAAACTTTAAAATGTTTTTTATTTTATTAGTCTAGATAAAGAAGGTAGACAGTCTGCTTCTAGATCATGAGGTTTCTTAACATCTCTAGTATGAGAGGAGATATTTTATGAAATAATTATAAATGGAAATCTACATTGGAAAGATTTTTCTAGTTTCAGTAGGAGTGCAAGATGGAAGTCTTCCCCTTATCAGAATAAGAAGAAAAAAATCAGGCATGAAGACTGCCAGTACTTACATGTGTTTAATTTCTTCCCACATCTCCAGTTGATTGACATCTTCAATAAGCTGTTAATGATCCACTCCATTTGCTTTAAATGAGCCTTAAATTTTTAGATCTGGTGTAGTTTTACAGGAAGTGGGAATTAAGTAGATTTAATTGCCTTTTTTTCAGTTTTTGTTTTTGTAATTCATCATTCAAAGGAACGGTACCCCATGCCATTGTAATAAAGTTTCTCAGTAGTCTTTTCTTTGATTTGAGTTCTAGATGCAAAACTGTGTACTATTTATAATGAATCAGTATTCCTATCCACGCTAGGCTGTGTGTGTTAGGTACGTTATTCATAAAATAAGGGCTTTTCTCATGCTGGCTTTCAGTGTTTCAGAGTAGTAATTTAGCAGCTGTCTTGGATAGGGCTGTGAGCACATCAGAAATCAAAGGTGACTCTGGTTCTGTTCATGAGATGGGTTGATACTGCATTTTTATTAGTGTATTTGCTTTCCTTGTACTTTGATAGTTTTAGTCCCTGGGGCACAGAGATTGGAAATATAGATTGTAACTACCATGCCAGATAAGGAAAACAACGTAAGTGATGATGCAAAATGTATTGTCTCTGACAGTGAACAAGCAGAGACTGGTTTGTGTAAAACAATTTTTTACAGTCTGACTGTGATGTGCTATTCTCACCACAGTGATACCTGCTGAGGAGCTGTGTTTTATTTAGTTGCATTGTAATTGCATTTCTTTCAAGAAATGAATTACATATCTGAAGAGAAGTGACGGTACAGGCAACCATGGGTGTTAATATGCAATCAGCATTTTATATTCAGACATAAACATCTATATTGGTGCCGGACACTAGCAAATTGGTGGTTGTGATAGAAGAAAAATATTGGCAAGAGGACTGGCAAGTGGGGAGCTGGACACCAAAGTGCCTATCAACCTAAGACTTTATTGCTTCAGAATGAATAGCTCTTGATCTTTCCGCAGTAAGAATTAATAAAAATTTAGAAGACGTGGTAAGTAATGAGCTATTCTACTTCTGTTCATGTTGGATGTTTGTATGGGAAGTACTTCACAGTGTGAAATCTGAACTCAGTCTTCTGATGCAGGGTTATTAATAGTGTAGTCCCTGAATTCATATGTAATCATCTTTCCACAAACTTTTATGCTAGATTGTATTTGCATAAGGTGGAGTGTATACAACTGCAAATTTGACATATGCGATATGGGGAATGGTAGTCTATATGATCTTCAGTCTTGAGCAGAGAATAGGTCCCCTGTGCCTCCTGTCTGCATGACCTCTGCAGTCTGTACTTCCCTTCAGAAGGAAGATAGCTATGGATTGCATTTATCTGGTAGACCACACTTCAGCCACTGCACTTTGGAGCGAAAGGAGTATGCCATTAGCTGAGTTAAAATGAAATACAATATCTGGTATAAAGTAGTCACCGTGCTCTCTGTGACCTCATCCCTGCAAGGCAGCAGCTAATCAGTGTTATATGGTGGGGTCTTTCTATTATGTCCCCTCTCTTACAATTCCTATCTGCTCAACAAATGACATATGATCTTTCATCTGTCTTTGTGCCTTCAATAAGCGTAAAGTCTGATGGGGGTTGGGGGGGGGGGCAGGAGAAGAAGGAGACTAACCTTTTCAGCTCGATTACAGAGAGAACAATTTGTTTTTGTAATTAGAGCTCAGCAGTGATCTCTGTTTATTTCACTGATACTCGGCTCGGTGTAAACAGAACTCAATTTTGACAACTGCTTAGCTCACGGCACAGTTTTAAAGTATTAAAGGATAATGGAAGACTTATTAGATTAGCTTTTGACATGATCTTTTAGTGTCCCAGATAATTATTATTTGTGATACAGCTGAATGGTTTAGGCTTGGATTATTATTATGCATGCATTTCTGTGTAATACTTTATGTACTGTTGATGGGCACTAAAATATGCATTAGGAAGTATACATTTAGTCAGACTGCACAGATATTAGTGGTATTTTCAAGTCTCTCAAATTGTTATTTTGTGAATGTTATTTCATTTTCATCATAACAGTTCTTTGATCCTGACTTTTCTTTATAAAACAAATCAGTTCAATCTTCTTCATCATTCTTAGTAACACTTGTGTGGCTTCTACCACACTTTTTTGATCCAATCATTGCATGACATTTCTCCCTCAGCATTTTACTTCTAACATTCCATCAGTTTCACATGTTTTGGTGTTCTTACATATTTTTTCTTGCATTATCATCATTTCTATCTTTCTTATTTGGTATTTTAGGTCATTCTTGCCAGTGATACACTGTTTTTCACTTTGGTATTTGATTTTTCTTCTTATTACCTCTTAATTATGGTATGTTGCTTCTGTATCTGATCTTATAATTAGGTTTTTAACTTTTGATCACCTTTTTTTCTCTTTTTTCTTTTGTGTAAGGCATGTCTTTTTAATCTCTTCACCACTTTTCCCT
>NW_010120566.1:33913-41333 GCF_000699245.1 Pterocles gutturalis
TTTCCCCCAATTTTTCTTTTTTTTTTTTTTTTTTTTTTTTTTTCCCCTGGCTAACCTCATTGTATTAATTAGACTTCCTCTGATCAGACACATTGCTTCTAATCTCATATTTTATTTCTATTAAGAATTCTGTGTATGTTTTTGTCCTTGTTTACAGCTATGTAATTTTCTTTTTTTAGAAGTCTAAGTTTGTAACTTCTTGGCAGTTCTCTATAGGTGAGGACAATACAGCTGAAGTTGATTACATGATCATCCTGGACATCCAGCCTAAATTACTGGAAGACACAAGCAATAAAAAAAATTATATGGAGTTTTCACATTTGAATAATTGCACTTTCTCTTAAGGTGCATTGGGAAAGCAAGTCTATGTCAGTGACTAAGAGAGTGCATTTAACAAAACATGAGTACTAGTCCATGAGTGAAATGCAGTTGTATTTTCATCTCAGTCTCCACATGAACATAGGTGGCTCATGTTATGAAAACACAAAGATTGCTTAGGGCAAAGAGAACTCTGTCAAGGTTAATGGTCACAAATCCTTCCTGCCCTAAACATTTTTAATGTTTGGTTTGTGTTTTTTTATGATTATTTTAAAAAATTTGCTGTTCAAAACAAGAGTCCAGTAGAGAAAAAAAAAAGGGTAATAATAACAGAACTCGTGATCCACCTCACTGTTTGTCTTTTATATATAAATCTTTATGCTGCACTCATTCCAGTGTGCTATCATCCATTAGGATGGTTTGTTGCTAGTTTTGGTCGTGTTAGTTATTTCATGCTTATAATTAGTATTCTTGCTTGTTCAGGCAAAATGTAGTAACTTAAAAGCATCCAGGCCTTTCAGCCATATTTTCAATTTGGAAGTGAAAGGCATGTATCTCTTTCTGAAGAAATCAGGCTTGTCAAATGGGCATAGAGCAAAAGAGGAGATTGCTATCATCACTGTGTAGTAGGGGAAAAAAAGGATTATAAATATATATGCATGCCTTGCACATATGTCACCAAGTTACCGTGAAAAGAGCAGGTAGTTCTCTTAAAGTCAACCCTTTCCAACGTTGCTTTTATTATGCATTAGATATTCATTTTGTTAATACTCAACACAGCAGTATCTGAGTACCTCCCAGTGGTGTATTGAGCTCTTGACTGAAGATCTCTCATTTTCTCTCCAGAAGGAGAAAACAGATGAGTGCCTGTACTTTAAAATAATGTATTTTTGGTAGCCTATATCCCAAAGGACTCCAATTCTAGTTAAAATTTGTAATTCTGGTTGAACTATGAAATGCCATATCGAGATATATGATATTTCATCTGAGAAGTGAAGACCTGAGCAAGGGCAAATCACTTTCTGCTTGTCTGAGACAGTTTTGTAACCAACATGCAAAAAGGGAAAATATTATTTATCGGTTGTCTTTTGTGACTTCATACTAACAAAAAACACAAAAGTTAAGATACATGATTTATATAATCATAGAATTATGCAGTGTTTTGGGTTGGAAGAGACCTTCAAATATAACTAGTCCAACCCCGATACCACAAGCAGGGACTCACCACCCTCATCGTAAAAAAATTCTTCCTTATATCTAATCTAAACCTACCCTCTTTCAGTTTAAAACCGTTGCCCCTTGTTCGTCACTACAGGCCTGATAAACGTCTTTCTCCATCTTTCTTATAAGCCCCTTATATATTGATAGGCTGCAGTAAGGTCTCCCTGGAGCCTTCTCCAGGCTAAAAAGCCCAAACTCTCTCAGCCTTTCTTCACAGGAGAGGTGTTCCAGTCCTGTGACCACTTTTGTGGCCCTCCTGTAGACCCTCTCTGACAGGTCCATGTCTTTCTTGTGCTAAAGATCCCCAGAGCTGAATGCAGGCCTCCAGGTGGGGTCTCATGAGAGCAGAGGGGGCGAATCACCTCCATCGACCTGCTGGTCACGCTTCTTCTGATGCAGCCCAGGATACAATTGGTTTTCTGGGCTGCAAGTGCACATGGCCAGCTCACAACAATTTTTCATCCACCAGTATCCCCAAGTCCTCCTCTGAAGGTTTTCTCTCAATGCTTTCATCTCCCGGTCTGTATTGATATTAGGGGTTGCCCAACCCAGGTGGAGGACCTTGCACTTGGCCTTTTGAACTTCATGAGGTTAATGACTCTTTTTTTTCCTAATTTTTAGTCACCAAACAAGAGAACTTACTCCAAAGGTATTTTAGTCTCTATATTAGGAATTTAACGTGAATTTCCCTCTGAAAGAGCCTCTCTCTTTCCATTGAGTAAGTAGGGAGCATAAAAAGGCTAACTTCTTCATTTACATATCTAAGCAATGTAACCTTCCCAAAACACAGATTATTTTATTCTTTATAGTGGTACAATTTCAGCCCCAGGAGACTACAGTATAGCTGTGAGAGCTTCATGATATTTCTGTGAGTCTTTTAGAATCATTTACTGTGCTGAACTAGTAAATATTCCTTCATGAACTGATCTTGTCCCATTAGCTATCTCTATCTCATTTTCCTGAGATAAAGAGAGGTAAAGCCGTCTGCTTCACACAAGCTGTCGGCTTTTCAGTCCATATCATGTGAATTATATCACCTAATATATATGATATATCATATAATCATGATATATAGATAGGACCTGAAAGTACACTGATAATTATGCTGCTCACCACAAGGGCAGGTCTTAGTCATGGAGGACAGGTTCTATTACTGCTCATTTCTGACAAAAAAGCATAGCACATTCTCCCTAGATCAAACAAGCTAGACAGGTCTCATGGCTGACAGTATTAAATAATATAGAGATACAGGAGTATAGGAATAATGAATGTATTATCTTTCTCTTTATATCAACCACTAGTGTACTGTCAAGTCTATGCCATGATCCAAGTCCAGACTGAATTTTCAAGAATATTAAACTTGGTTAGATTTTTTTGTTAATCAACATCTTCCCGAGCTTTCTCAGGATTTAGGTGACTGGATAGTTAATGTCAGTTTGTTATAGTGGGTGAATCTCATAGCATTTATTAGAATACTGGTTTTACAAAGAAAAGATGACTTATTTGACTGTCTGTTCTAGTTAGGACAAACACCAGTCACCTTCTAGTTGTCTTTGATTGTCTTCCTAAGCTGCAAAGGGCATAATTCAGTTTTTTTTGATCACCGTATTCTTAGGGCATTATCCTCTTTTTTTGGTGAATAACTATACTGAATTTTCAAACTTTTTGTAGACACATAGCTTTCACTTATTGCTGAAGTGTGTCCAACAGTCTAGGAAGCCTTCTGAATATGAACTATGTTTTTAACAAAAGTTCTTTATGGTTATTTAGATAACTGACTACAATTCAACTATGTACAGTAGGCATTGGACTGATTATGGACATCGTCACTTTGATTGGTGACTTGAGGTGAGATATCACAGCCTTGGTAAATACTGATGGAATTAAATAAAAAGGATTTCTTAGTCAAAAAACCCCAAGGAAATCTCTAGAGCTGCTGAAAAGTAAGAAATTATCTGAAGGATAGACTGTCAGTGGCTGAGGCTTGGATATAAAGATTTGCTATGTCTTTGTCTGGTGACCAGCCACGTTTTTTTTCTGAAGTGGACTATGAAATTTCTTAGACAACCATGGGTTTTTTGGTTGTTTTTTTGGGGTTTTTTTTGCCTTTTTTTTTTTTTTTTTAAATCAGTATCATTGTGGGTTTTTTTTTTTCCTCTGGGAGTTGTGAAGAATTTGCTTACTACCATAATGTGGTGGTCAAATGACTGTAAGTATGGTAAATCCAAGGCATTTGCAGGTTAGTATCCTCTATCTTGACACAAAAGGCCAAAGGTTCAGGGCAAGATAATCCGTAATGAAATGGCTCATGCAAAAAGGCAGGGGTAATGCTGGACTCTGATCATATGTATGTCAAAATGCCCCAAATCTGTGATTTTTCCTTTCGATTAGAAACAAGGTATCAGTGAACTAATTTTTCAATTTTCTAATAAAATATCCATAAATAGGTATTACTATTTTAAATTGTCATACCCACAGAGGTTGTGCTGTGTATAAGTGTTTGTTTTATAACATTAACATTGTAGATGCAGAGTTGTACAGAATTTTTTATTTACAAGACTACAGTTTTAAGCAACAAATACCAGATAAAACTTATTTCCTAAGAACTTTAACAACGTCATAAAACTATGATGAAATCTGGAGATAAGAATACAAATCAGATCCTGTGATGAGGAAGACAATTATCACAATGTGTAGAACAGCACAAATATTGAAAACAGAAAAAATTTTAAATGAAATATCAGAAAATAAAGCAAAACAAAAAGAGTAGAAGATAATTCAGGAGGAATTTCTCCATTTCAAATATTAGTCTGACAGTGCACATCATGTGGGTATCTAAGAAAACAAGATGGAAATCTTTCTTTTAGAGGTCTCTAGTGAACTGCAAGCTCAATATAAAGAAGACTGACAGATAGAAGAAGAAACCAAGAAGAAACCAAAAACTATTGGTGTGTCTAATTGAGGCTTGTCAACTTTGTAAATAACATATTTTAAAGCCAGGAAAATTCCCTTCTTCAAAGATATGAGGATATTGCTTTCATCTGACAGTTATCATGTCTTAGTAGAACCTTGGAGTGATGTTGTGCATATATAGTAACCTATCTTTACTACTGCACATGAAACATTACTTAACAGCAATTACAAAATCTCTGGTTTTGGTGAATAGTATGAAAAAATATTGGATTTCATGTATAGAGAGGATTTTTTTCCTGTAACAAGGAATAACTGTTCTCTGCTCTTGTATTTTAAGAGGAATTGTTTTCGGATAAAATTAGTTGCCCTGAGTTACCCTAACATACATGCAAAGAGCATGTAAAGTTTAACAAGTGGACGTCTGCTGTCAGTAGCAGTACTGTGCATTGCTCCTCCTGCTGTCATGAAGTCATGTCCTGATGATGTCCTGAAGTCAGTATTCTGGTGATATTAGTCATTTTAAGAAGTTATAATTGCATAGTTTTCAGATCAGCATAGTGAGCAGTGAGCCCAATATCATAAAACTGAAAATTAAATAATTGTGGTAACTTACTATAGTACTGTATTTAGTAGAATTCCTATTAGCAAGTGCTGAAATGGAAGAAAGTTGTATGATGTTTGTCAGAGGTTATATGAAGCTAACTGAGGAGGATGCAATATGCAGTGCAGCAATACACTGTTGCGTTACTTTTTTGTTCGTACCCACTATGATGGTGTGTAAAAAAGCCTCTACTACAAACCATAGCACAGTTATATCAATTTAATTTAAAAGAGTTTTTGAATTTGTATTGAAGATGCTGCTGGTGGTTTGGTTTTTTTGGGTTTTTTTTTTTTTTAATTTCCACCCACACTGATAATCTAATAAGCTTCACTCTAAATTACAGTCTGGCTGGATCAATTCCAAGAATCCCAATTGTCTAGGCACACATGAGCACACAGTAAGTAGCAACACACTACATAGCAGGTAGTTCTAAGCAGTCTTCCAAGGTAATTTCAGGATATAGCAGATGCAGAATGTCTTTCAGTTTCTTCTCACATTCTTTAGCATTTCCTGCCTACTTCCAAACTGCCTCCTCTGCTTTGATTCCTTTGCTGCGAGCAGGTGAGGATGGTGTGGAACAAAAAGGTTTTCTGCAACTTCGGTAATTTAAAAGCGAAACTATAAAGATAGTCCTTTCAGACATACGCTGAAGAACTCCTTCATGGAAATATTATTTTTTTGCAAAGTAAAATTTTGCATTACAAAAGAATTTTTCTGTTACATATGCACATATTTATGACTAACTTGATAGCGCACATTACAAAAGATATCCATGTAATCTTTCACTATTAAAGCAGCTTCTAGTATTAGATACTGTGTTAAAAATTCAAATGCTTTTTCTTACTTTATCACAAAAAGGGATTTGGTTTTGGTTGGTTGGTTCGGTTTTTTGTGTTTGGTTTTTTTTTTTTTCTTTTTTTTCATTAGAAGATGATTTTTAACCTTCTGCCTAGGAGGGAAACCAGATATCTTTCAGAAGGACAAAGGAAAATGAAATAATCTCATAATCTGTAACTATGCTACATGTAATTTTGCCCAGAGAAAAGATATTAATTTTTCAGATTTTTTTAAAGTTCATATTTAGCTAAGAAACATTCTTTTATTCATCTGTGTCAAACCTACTCTACTACTGCAATGGCATAATTTCTCTTTTACTTTAAACCCTGCAGGTTAGAAACTGCAGTTTTGTGACCCTCTCAAAGAACAAACATTTCACAGATAAACTAGGAATTTCAATGTGTCTTCTGTGCTAATTTTTAACTATTTATCACATCTTGTGAGACCAACGAAAACAGATAATGTTTTGCCTCCACCCGGAGCCATCAAATTATATGGTGTCTCATTAATAAAGAATGTTATCACATCCAACTATAATATGAAAAATATGTGAGTGAAACTTCACATAAATATTAAAATTTCATGCAGCAGGCAGGCTGGAAAAATATAAAAATCAACATTTTTTACAGAAGTCTGCCAGAAAATATGGAAAACATATAATAGTTTCCTTAAATACCTAGGATATAGAAATAAAACAGTGACAATATAAAAAGAAACCCCAGGTTACTCAGTCCTCAGAAAGCAAATGTGAGGAGTTATACGTTACCAAACCCATAGGGAAAAATTTCACCCTTATCAGACTTGTTTGGATTCATCATTTATAAACCAATTCAACATTCATAGAATAATTCCAGTTAAAGTATTTATGCAAACCTGAAGATAGAATCCTCTAATTACAGTAGGTTGTACATTCAATTACATTTACTGTGCTTTGTTTGTTTATACGTATCACATAAAATGAAATCCATTCTTTTTCTGCATGGTATTGCCTTTTGTAATTTTTATCTTCCTTTTTTTCTGATGTGAACTAAAGTGAAGCTTTACTAGACTTGTAGTACTTTTTTCTCAGTTAACCCTGGATTCTTTAAACATTTTTTTCCAGATGAGTGAGGATCCTTTATTTATCTTAATCAGTGAACTCTTTGGGAATTCAGGGGAAAACAGCATCTTGTACCTGTTTCTGCATGGAGGAACTCTTACATTTTAGTGGACCTTCTGAACATCTGTCAGTATAACATTTTTCCATCTTTTTAGGCTAAACGTTAAGTGCTAATTACTGAAATGAAGTATTGCAAAGAGAGGAGCATTTATCATGGAGCCATAATTACTTTTGAGTTGTTTAGTGAGTTTATGAGAAAACCAAGTGAACCTATTTTGGAGAAAAGAAAATATACACAGATGTATGTTGAAAGACTGTCAACCTTTATACAGAATGTCTTTAAAGGTCTGGAAGTCTTTCTGGAGTGAGTGTGGTAAGAGACTATCTCAATCAAATTCCATCTGCTTTAACTGGACAAATTGTACATTTCA